>NC_060288.1:15514355-15689943 GCF_021613505.1 Equus quagga | reverse complement strand
GAGGAAGATTAGCCCTGAGCTAACTATTACCAGTCCTCCTCTTTTTGCTGAGGAAGCCTGGCCCTGAGCTAACATCGTGGGATGTTCCTCTACTTTATATGTGGGAAGCCTCTACTTTATACGTGGGACGCCTACCACAGCATGGCGTCCCAAGCGGTGCCATGTCCACACCCGGGATCCGAACCGGCAAACCCCGGGCCGCCGAGAAGCGGAAGGTGAGAACTTAACCGCTGCTCCACCGGGCCGGCCCTGGGTCAGGTTTGATAGTGGAATCCTCTGAATCCCATGGAGTGAGTCTGTCTGTTAGTGGCGGACCTACAAGTGTAAGAGTTTCAGTGGTTGTTTTGAAACAAAACCATCTGTAACTTTAGCTGGGGCCCAGCCGGGTGCATTTGGCCTTCAGCCTCTTAAGATAGCCATTAAATTTTTTTGCAGTTCATTTTTGGTTGACTCCTTCTCTGAACCCGACTAGACTTGGCCCTTTTTTTAAATACCAAAGACTGCTCTTTTTGGAGGTGGCTCCAAATGGTTGCTTTGAATGTGAATGGACAGCGCAGGTTGCTTTGCAAAGGAGGGCTGCTTCTGCTTCCTGGAAGGGGCTCAGGGCTTAGAGGCAAGTAAGAGCCGCCTTTTTTTCTGAGTCTTTTCTCTGCCAAGTTGGGAGATGGATGGGAGCTACCCTTCCTACAGGATACTCCTGGCACCTGCCCTCTTACTTTCATCAACTCCACCATAGGACCTAGACATAACCTTGACAGATGCCTGATGAGGGGAGACCTTCACATGGAGGAGTAAGGAGTTTTCTGCCCATTCTCTTTGTATTTACACCACTTGTCACATAGGAATTACCAGTGTTCTCCTTAGAAGTTATAGGACACTCTCCTTTGAGTAGAGACCTACTCATGTTTTTAGCAGAGATACTGTCACTACTACTAGTTGCGTGGTCCTTGTATAGCATCACTCTTCATTTTTCCCACAAGGCTAAGTGTGGCATTTCTCCATATACTAGTAAGAACCTGAGAACAAATTGATTTTTTTCTAACTTTATTGAGGTATAATTGACAAATAAAATTGCATAAATTTAAAGTGTACCATGTGATGATTGATACATGTATATATTATGAAATGATTACAATAAAGTTAGTTAACACATCCATCACTTCACATAGTTACTTTCTTTTCTTTGTGGTGAGAACATTTAAGATTTACTTTCTTAGCAAATTTCACATATACTATACCAGGTTGTTAACTCTAATCACCATGCTGTGCATTAGCCCCTCAGAACTTCTTCATCTTGTAACTGGAAGTTTACATCCTTTGACCCACATCTCCCCATCCCCCACAACACACAGACACCCCCAGCCCCTGCCAACTACCTTTCTCTTTGTTTCTATGAGTGCAACTTTTTCAGATTTATATATGTACCACATTTTCCTTGTCCTTTCATCTCTTGGTTGACACTTAAGTTGTTTCCATGTCTTAGCTATTGTGAATAACACTACAATGAACATGAGAGTGCAGATAACCCTTCAAAATAGTGATTTTGTTTCCTTCAGATGTATACCCAGAAATGAGACTTTTCCCAAAGAAGACATACAAATGGCCAACAGGTACATAAAAAGGTGTTCAACGCTACGAATAATTAGAGAAATGCAAATCAAAGTCACAATAAGATGTCACCTCAAACCTGTTAGCATGGCTATTATCAAAAAGACAAGAAATAAACAAGTGTTGGTGAGGATGTGGAGAAAAGGGAATCCTGTGTGATGTTGGTGGGAATGCAAATTGGTACAGCCGCTATGGAAAACTGCATGGAGGTTCCTCAAGGGATTAAAAGTAAAACTACCAAATTGATTCTTTTCCTCCCTTGTTTGTCCTGTTAACTCCAGAAATTCTGCTAGGTTTACTAATTTGAGGGGATTTCAACTTTTAAAAATCTAAGTAAGTTCTACATAGTTTCTTCCATAACTATAATTTTGCCTGAGAGCGTCAAAGAACCCCGAAACAAATGTGTCTGTCGCCCATCCATCTCCATTTCCATTTACCAAAACAAAAGAAGATAGGTGGCTTACCTGATACAGTGGAAGCAAGGAGACCTCTCAGATGTCAAGACAAATGTGCCTAGCTTTACTGGATTTGTAAGAAGCCAAAGCAGCTGTGTTGAGTCTCAAAGACTAACAAAACAAAAGGGATTCCTATGACACTGCTCAGCTCTTGAAATGTTCATTTTCTTACCTGGGCATTGTCTGAGGCATGAAATGATAGACAAGTTCCTGGACTACTGGTACCTTCCATTAAGCACAAATCCTCAAGGGGAGGCCCATTTTCTCATTTATCTGTGAGGCCACACTGTACCCTCTTTGGCACTCTGGACTCCTGCCTTGACAGGTAGATTTTACTTAACATTATAAATTTGCCACCCACCCTCCCGACACTCTTTAAGCTCCCTTAAATTGAATATTTATAGCTAATGCCCTTCTCTGCCATCAACTTAGAAAATCTGTATGCACAAACGCACAAACACACACAGACATTCACATACCTTACACAAATATAAAATGATCTACTTTATACATACACAGCACACAACAGAGAGACAACAACAAAAATATGTTCACTGCTCTTTTGAACTGAAGGTCGAGTCATTATTCAATTCCATGGGTAGAAATATTTCCCCTTAAGCCCTTCCTTCCATTGGCAGAGGGAAAAAATCTATCAGGCTCAGCTAGTGGACGTTTTCAGATCAGGCAAGTCCTGAGTGGAAATTCAGATATATCATTCTTGTGTTTTATCTGATTTAAAAATCATAGCCATTTGAGCCACTTTAGTTGATAAACGTGTTTATTGACTATGTCAGGGTAGAAAAAACACTGTTCTATTTTCTGATTCTGTAACCCTAAGACAGTCGATGAAACTTCTCTCAGAATCCATTCTCCTAATTGCAAAAAGGAGCTAAACATTTCGTTCTCTAATGTTGTTTAGCAATAGGAATTATTAAGGCACTGGAGTTTGAGTCAGGTACGTGGTTTTTAGTCTTAATTCTGTCCTTAACTATTTAGATAGCATTGATTAAGTGATTTCCTCCCTCTGGGCCTCAGTTATCGTAAAATAAATGAATAAAATATACATACGAGCATCAGACTAGACTTTTTATGATTCATTTTGCAATCTGTATCCTTTTGAGTAAACAGTTACAAAATCATTCTGACATACAAAAAGGCATAAGTAATAATACCAAAAACAACTACGTACTCAATACCCATGTTACAAATAGTTGAAACTTCCTGTATGCGTTCCCCAAATACATTCCCCAGCCGTCATCACAGAGTTATCTCTATGATGGATTCAGTTTTTATCCTTCCTAAGCATTTCTTTGTCCTTTACTTCATATGTATGTATCCTAAACCATGTATAGTATACCCTTTAAGGTGATTAAGCTTTCTGTGAACCATAGCATACTGGTAAATTCCTTGTCAACTTGCTATTTCCCTCTCAACATAATATTTGTGAGACCCATCCAAGAGGATAAACTAACTCTTACTCATTTTCACCAATGTTTCTATTACTTTTGGTGGACATACCACCATTTACCCACTCATTCTCCTATTGATAACATTTCATTTTTTGGTTACTCACTAAAACTCACAATGTTACTACGATCGTTATTGCACAAGTCACCTTAATCTGTAGGATAAATGTTTAGGAATGGAAGTGCTGGGACATAAATTATCCACATCTCAAAGCTAGCAAACAACAAACTCCTTTCCAGCATGGTTAAAACTATTTACACTTCCTCATCAGTGAAAAGAAATCCTGTTTCTCTATGGCCTCACTAGTGTTTGTTATTGTTGGACTATTTAGATTTTTCCCAGTCTGCAGGCTGAGAAATGGCATTTCTTTGTGCCTGTAGTTTGCATTTTGCTGATTTCTAGTGAGGGTGAGCATTTTTTCCTGTGTGTGTCGGCCATTTGTGTTTCCTCTTCTGTAAATTGCCTTTTCATATTTTTGTCTAGTTTTTCTACTTGGTTGTTTTCTTTTTCTTCTTGAGTTGTAGTTTCAAAAATCTATTTTGAATACCAATGTTTGTTAATTTTTTAATTTTCAAATATCCTCCCCCAGACTGCCCCTAGTTGTTTCCTTTTTTATTGTCTTTTGCTACCCAGACATTTTTTAACAGTCAAATTTATTAGTCATTTCCTTTAACATTTTTGCTTTGGTTGTCTTGTTGAAATCTTTCTCCTCATCCCAAAATTTTACAAATATTCTGTTTTATTTTATTGTAAATGATTTAAAAGTTTCTTTTCTTTTCCACTCTCTTTTATTTAATCTCTATTTACAAAGCCAAACTTGTCATCTATAAAGTTTCTGTATATGTCTGAGTCAATTCTTGGGCTCCTTATTTCTGTACTATTGGCTATTTGTCTGTCTGCTTTTGTCTCTTACTGTCTTATCTAATAAAATGTTACAAGTCTTGATATCATAGGAAAAATGCACCCACTGAGTTTTTCTTCATTAAAATAACCATACCTCTTTCGGGCTCTTTGATCAGTTTTACGCATTTTTAGAATCATCCTGTCAAATGCCAGTCAAGCTACTATCAAGATTTCTATTAGAATTGTATTGCCTTCATGGAGAAAATTGGTAAAGAATTGACATTGTTATTTCATTGATTATTCTTCTCCATGAATATAGACGTCTCCATTAATTTTAAGTTCATTGTATATATTTATTTTCTTCAATATTTTTTAGTACAATATTATACTTTTCTCCATGTATGCTCTCTTATCTGATGATTAATTTATTACTAGGCACTTTACATTTTTGTTGCTATAGTGAATTGTATATTTTGAAGTTTATATTTTCAAAATGTTTTCTTCTGGGATGTAGTAAATTAAATTATTTTTGTAGATTGCATATCAAGAAAATTTGATACATGTATAAATACATATATCAATAGTTATATTCCATTTTTAAATTTCAAATACTATTTATTTGTTTAATCTCTTTCTCTTTTTCTTTGAAAAAATATTCCAGATTTAACTACTTTATTAGTCTCTTCAAAGATTCAACTTTGGCTCTGTTGATCCTATTTTAGCTTTTTCTATTTCATTAATTCCACATTTATTTTTTACAATTATCTTTCTTCTATCATCTTCAGGTCTATTTTGTTTCTTCCATAATTTCTTGGCTTAAATTTTTATGTCACTAATTTTTAGATATTGTTCATTTCTAATATTTGAATTTATGGAAATGTATTTTTCTAAGTATTACTACATTTAATATGCAATAATTTATTATTAATTAATCACAAGTGTATTAGGTAAATAAGTATATTTACATAATAGCATTTTTATTGGTGAATAGTTTAAGATATGTACATTAGATAAGCTTATGTTCAAATCTTCTTTATAAATTTTTTTCTGGAGAGTATATCAAATATTGAGAAATTTTTATTAAAATATCCCCCAAAATAAGAATTTTTCATTTTTTTCTTACAGTGCTAACAATTTTTGCTCATCAATATTTGTTATTTGATAGCTACATTCCAGTTTAGAATCATTACATTTCTTAATGAGATTGAAACCTTTATCATTCTGCAATAATCGTTTTAATACCCATTTTTCTTTTTTCTACTCAAGTCTGTTTCCTTACACTGGTACGGTCACTCCAGTTTTTGTTTGTTTGTATTTGCTGGGTTTATCCTTATCGTTTTACTGTCAACCTTTCTTCATCTTTTAGTTTTAGATGTACCTTGAGCTTGTAAATGGACCTTATTTACTCAGTCTGTTGATGTCTCTCTCATAACTGACAAATTTAGTCCATTTATATTTATGGAGATTATTGATGTTTTTGGATAATCCCACTGTCATTATATTTAGCTTAACTTTTTCTCTATTCTCCTTATCTTTCCTGACGTGTTTTTTGTTGATTGGGTTTTTTAATTTCATTTTTATTTATTCTGTTAGAAGTCATATATTCCATCTCTTTGTTCCAGCCCACTGCTCCTTTAGCCTTAGAGGCTTTACCCACTTCATTTATAGCTTATAAGATTTATTTTACTTTAGTATTTGTGTGTGTGAACTCAGCTATGCATTTGACTTTTTAATTTTATTTTACCTCCCATATTTAGGTGGGTTTTTTCTCACTGGGAGGGCTTTTCCTCCTTACTAATTTATGATGGTAGCAGAAATGAAAATCTCCACCATATAATTCCTTTCCTATTAATGCCCCCTTCAGGTTGATCAGTTGAATAATGTGGAAGCTAGCTTCCACCTAGGGATAATGGAAATTTTTAATGATTATTAAAAGACAGAAGGGAGAAACTCACTTTTCCCTTCTTTCTGACTGTCCGTACTGATATCAGTAATCAAAGTTCACGTGCAGGAGCAGCACTCTAAAACATATTCTACTCAACTTCTGCCGATAAGTTTGTCACCATACCTTCTCGAAGACTGGTTCTCTTTGGCAAGCAAAGGAATGTCCTCTATTGCTTTTAAAAGTTGCCCATCTCTCAATTATGTTAAGTTGGAAAAAATATGGGATAATTGTATGTATTTCTCAAAAAATCATCTTTAGAAACTGTCATTAGCTTCCAGGACAAGGAAGGCGATATTTTCTCCACTTTGCAGCGACCTTCCATAAATCAGCCTCCCACTCTCTTTCTACCAGTTGAAATCTATGTTAGGAGGGTGGATGATGGTGGCAGAGACAGGTAGCTGACCACCAAAGTTTCATGTTCTGCTTCCATAGGATAGAATAAGTTCTTGGAAGTGGCTGAGCGATGGGAACTACATTTCCAAGCCCCTTCTACTTTGCATGTGGGTCAGATCATGCATCTTTTCTTGCCAATCGAACATGAGTGAAAGTGATATATTTCTACTTCCTGGCTGAAGTATCTAGGTATCAAGTGTGTGAGATCCTTCCCTCTTTCCACCTTCTAGAAGCTTGATGGTGCCAGGCTTATCTTGAAACTGTAAGATGGTAGGCTCACAAGAGGGAATTCTGAGGCGTTGCTTGCAGGAGAGCCATCTAATTCTCTCTAGACTGTGCCATGAGCAAAAATCAAATATCTTTTATATTAATCCAATGAGATTTGGGAGTTTATAAAATCAGTTGCCACTGTAACCCACCTTACAGTGACACATCCTTTCAAAAGGCACCTGGTACCTTAACCCTCCAAAATTCATTGTTATTGCTGGTCATTTTTATGGTAAACATCGCCACACTGTAGATATAATAGTGCAAATGTATTTTCAGTGAAATATTTTATATTATTTTAGCATTTTAATTTTTATTCCTTCAGTGAAATCTCTTCATGCTAAATATCTAACCATGAGCATGTACTTTTGTGGAGAAAGCTGTGTTTGGAGTTTGAAGCATTTTGTAGAATATTTGGACATCAAGGAAAGTAAATTTGTTGTTTGCATTAAACTGTCTCTGAGATATCAACAGGGTAAATTAGATTATTGTTCAATGTGGTGGTAAGTAGAGCCAATTTCATTATTCTAAGTGGTACTTCAAATGCTTCTAAGCCTTCAATCATTTATTATCTTAAGGCATTAGGTGGAAAACATGCTAGTTCCTTTTTTCGTGAATGCTTATAAAAGTAAAAGAAAGCTGTGTAAGAAATTAGCTTTAAAATATCCAGTCCAATAGCTATAATTTTACTTTTTAACAACTAGATAAAACTGAACTTCACCTTGAAGTCCACGCATGAAAATTCACTCAGTTATATAATTATATTCTAATTATTCTTTAATTAGAATTTCATATGAATGCAAAAATAAGATTTTTTTTTTTAAAAAAACGATTCAGTCCATTAAGCTGCTGAACAGGTGAGATTTTCTCCAGTCGTGGACTAAGTTAGGATGCAACTTACAGCACATATTATTCTAAATGAAGTGTTTACCTCTCATTTTACCGCTAATCACTACCAAGGTCATGAGTAGAAGCTGTATTTTCCTACCAAATTTGAGCTCTATTTTGTACTATCAGGATACAATATTCATAGTACTTACTTATGAAATACCTTGTAGGTGAATCTGCAAGGATGGAACATTGTACCAGTTGCTTAGAAATCCTGCTTGTAATAGCAAATGAGTATAGAGTTCAGTTAGCCTATTAATACAACAGATTGTTAACCCAATCTAATTGATTATTTGTCTATATTAATAAGACTATTACAGTGGAAATCCATACATTTTCTAGACGGAGTGTGTGCACCCTTAGAAACATAAGTCTTTGTTATGGTAAAAAGGACCTATTTGGGCATAAATTATAATAGTTACTAACACTTATTAGGCAGCTGGTATGTGCTAGTAATTGTGGTAAGTGCTTTACATGCATAATCTCATTTAATGTTCACAGCATCCTGCAAGTTGAATTCCTGTTTTATATGCGTAAACTGAGTCTCTAAAAGGATAAAGAAATTGCCCAAGGTAATGTGGTTAGTTAATGGCAGAACTAAAATTTGAATACTGCTTCCAAAGCTGGTGCATTTTCCACAAAAACACATCGCCTGGTTTCCCAACTATTTGATAAATTTCTATTATAAACTGCGTATTTCGTATTTTGTTTACACAGAATTTACGTACTTTGCACGAATGTATCCCAAAACAATGGAAAAGAGAAATACTGGTCTTCTTGTTGTTATTGTTGAGCCAGAAGCTGGTAGCTATAGTTTTCTGGATGATTATGTATTAAACTAATGCAAGAAAAAAACATAAATCTGCCTCCTAGCAGAGAGAATCCTAAGCAGGGAGGTCCATCTGGTCTGGTAGCCCCTGACACTGGCCATTGCCAATTCTACATCAATTTCCTTCTCTTTCCCGGCTCACAGTACCAACGGCGGAGATTCCTTAATTTTAGAGATAGAAGTGGTTGCTACCTGAGCCCCTGGGGATGAATCATGAGTACTGTAGGCCAATTCTAGTCACTTCTTTCCTCTTGAGAAGTGGTTGGACTCGGTCAAGCTTCTGGATGGCACTTCTAGAAAGCCTTTGCTTTCTTAATGCAGATGTGATTTCTTTTTTTTTTTTGGCACCTGAGATGACATCTGTTACCAATCTTCTTTTTTTTCTTCTGCTCCCCAAAGCCCCCCAGTACATAATTGTATATTCTAGTTGTAGGTCCTTCTGCCTCTGCTATGTGGGAAGCTCCCTCAGCATGGCTTGCTGAGTGGTGCTAGATCCACGCTCAGGATCCCAACCAGTGAAACCCTGGGCCGCCAAAGCAGAGCACACGAATGTAACCACTGGGCCATGGGGACGGCCCCAGATATGATTTATCAAGATGCTACAGTCATATTATGGGTGTGAGGATGGACAATATTCTAAGGACGATGGCCCAGAATGTGGAAAAAACAGCTTAAATTTGCTTGAAAAAATTGTTTAATCTTTCTGAGCTCCAGTTTTCAGATGAATAGGTCAAAAACAGCAATACCTAGTTATCCTAAATGTATAGAAACCATACACACATGGAGCTGTTCAGAAAATGAAATGAGAAAATAATACACTGGCATATTTGGAGCTAAAGAACTTCCAAGTGCACATTTTGTAGGTTTAATTTTCATTATTCTTTCAATATTTCAAACAAAAAATCAGTAAAATTAAGCAAGATTTCCCTGTGCCCATGTTAGAATATTAGGATTAAAAGCAAAAATTTGCATTAACTCTTGTAGCTTGGGGCTTTCTAAATATGTCCCTCTAGGGCCTCAATAAATAGAACTTAAGCTATTTTCATACATTACGGGTCCTTTCTGTTTGCTGACATTCAAGCCAATGCAGATGTCATTTGTCCCCTCCCTCCCATACACAACCAGGCCCCCTCTTCTTAGGGAGGCCAGATAAGAATTAGGAATGGGGAAGATAACTGGATAATGAGGAGCAAAGAAGAAAGGGGATTTTTAAGACATAAACTATAGAAATTGGGGTAAAGGAAATATATTTTAACATGCAGATGACTCTTCAAATCCAATTTTAAAAAAAGTATCATTAATCCTGTGGCTTAGTCCAGAAGGAGCAGAAAAGTTCATGGGATAATAAGCTTTATTCCAACCTTTGACACAGAGGGCATCTAACCAACCCTGAACCGTGTGGAAAGTGCTCAGATGTTCTTTTTCATGAAAAAAAGTTAAAGATACAATAACATACTTATAATTCTTGGAGCACTTTAGACTAAAGGTGCTGTGAAATGCAAATTGTCATTTCTAATTTCTTAGCACTCAGAGAAAAGGGTTTGATTTCAAATCTCCAAAAAAATGTTCATTTGCTAAATATAAGATGAGGCTTCTCCCAGGTGTATAAATGATGCCGGTCTCCTCTGGGGCACGGTCTTATGAAGTATTTTGTCTTTTCTATCACACTGCATACTGCTTCAGAAGTTCGAATGAAAGCTGCTATGCATGCAAAAAACTTTTCCATTTTCAAGGAAAAAGGATCATTGTATGAATTTAATTTTCTCTAACAGAAAATACAATCTACCTACAAAATGGAGTAAGATAATGTAATTAACATCTAACTATACCTTGACCGCTAATGGATACAATGTTCCTTAACCAGTGTTAAATTCAGAAAACGCTGCTGCCAGATTAAACCTCCCAAAAGGAGCAAAAAGAAATATATGTATCTAATCCACTTACATCAGGAGAAATGACCTGGGGCAGTAATGTTATTTTCTATTAAGGTAATCTGGAAAGTGGATGGAAACCAGTTAGACAGTAATTTAATATAAGCACAACACAGAACTCAGAAATGAGCAAATTTATTCCTTTACTGTTGAAGAACAGTTAAATGGATCTAAAGCTTGTATTTGATCTGAGAAAATGATTTCCAAAGCCTGGAATATAGTAATTGTATGAACACTACACCAAAGGCTATTGAGAAGTACTTTTCAAAACAAATATAAAGAACGTGCTCCTCTTGCGCGATTATAAAAGTCATTAGAAAGCCATCACCTTAATTTCTATATTTACAGTAAAAAACAAACAAAAAAGACTAATTGAGCTTAAGAAACTTTTACCAACAATCAAACATCTGTGCCACACAGTAAGTAACACTTTAGATTCTAGGATAGAAAGTCTCCAAACAGACTTTCTACACATTTACATTTTTATATTACAGATTTATATTTAATCTTTATCTTATCAGAAAACAAATGTTGTCCTCATAAATCTGATGTTTAAAAAAGAAACTCATACATCCATTTATAAAACGCTGTGTTGTCTGTGTGTGTGTGTGCGTGTGTGTGCATGTGTGTGTTTAACGTTCTGAGGCCCCTCTAGACCTATTGTCCATGCAGTAGCTGTTCCAAGCTGAAGCGGCATTTCTCTGTTCTCCTCCATTCGCAGCTTTCCATGGAGGAGAAAGGACTAGAAGGAACAGCAGCACGGACTGGGTAACAAAATGGACAAGAAAACTAGTCCAGCTTTAGTTGAATAAGTGTTATAACATTGCTCAGTAGGTATTCACATTTGACTCCCAAAGCTCCAAATATTCCAATACTGAGAACTTATCAGGAGGCAAGTGAAAGGTTCTTTAAAACATTTGTATGTACATTGTCTCCATTTGAAGACAACTTATCGTAAAGTACCTTTTCAATAATGGCTCTTTAAAAGAAAAAAGAAATATATTAAATATCCAATTTTAACCAATCAAAATTGATTTTGTCTTAACTACATTTAATCTGAATGTCTTCTTCAGGATCAAATGAAAGTTTGAGTATAAGCCTTCTTCAAATCCAGAGAATAAAGATTTTTCTGAATCACACGCCTTCTTCAGCAGCTACACCTGGTGGCGAAGTTGCATCCTACTCTTGGTATACTTAGCTAGGGATCTCGATCTCTGTAGCATATAAATAGCACCAGAAGTTTTCTCAAATTTCCTATGCTTAAACTCATGGTTCCACTTTTTTCTTAATTAATTTGTGTATCTGTGGAAATTAAACAACTTCCATTGAGGTCAGTAGTAAACTTGATGGGGAAATGTTTAACACTTGCCTGACAGTTTACAAAGATGCGTAAATTCACAACACCAACCATTTCTATTTTTTCAAAGGTATCACTATGATGTATTCTAATAGTACATTTGGCAATTTCTACTTTAAAATTATTAAATTATTCAATTGCATAAGCAAAAATGCCTTTTCATCATACACGATTCAAATAACACAAACATAAGCCAGATTCCATTCCATGGTCTTATCTAATAGTTGCACATGTATTTTGTCATGACCTATTATCTGTAGCAGTTAGACCACAACTGTTGCAAGAACTACTATGCCTGAATAGTATCTTAAAGGCATTTCAAGTCTACATTACAAATGATCCTGCACAGATATTTAATAAAATAATTTAGAGAAGGACCACAGTAGACTGCCTAATACTTAAAAAATGTAACTTAGGGTTTTCTTGCTTTCTTTTTTCTTAACAGTGATACAGCAAAAGCCATTTTCGAGTTTGTGTTGCCCCTGCCACTCATTCACTCCTCAAATTGGTTTATTTATTATTTGACAGTTTTTTCGAGGTTTCCCAACAAGACTGCAAATCCATAGAGGGCAAGTATGTATTTATATCTGTACACATCATCACCAGTAGCTCCCACTACACCTGGAGGCACAGATTAGGAATTGCAAAACTTTGTTCAAGTAATCGTCATTAAGGGATGTATATAACCCAAGATTCACAAAGATTGGAAGAAGCAGCAATGGTATAAGATGACTCTTTTTCCTGAAGAGCCCTCTGTCTGGTTTAGGGGTTTTCAAACTTAGTATGGAAAAGAGGCATACTGGGGACCTTGTTAAAAATGAACATCTCTTGTCTTGATCCCCAAAGAATAGTCCAACAGCAAAATCAGGAAAACATGACAGGAATTAATCACATGCAATGTAGTAAAACCTTCAATAATAATACAAACACAGCTCAGTTACAGCAGGAAAAAGCCATTTATTTTTTTTCCAGATGATAGCTCGATTTTTTAATTCTTCTCAATTCTCTGTACCGATCTTAGTGATCACTTACCTTCTACACATCGAATGGAAGAAGAGGAAGAAGAATACAAAAACAGCAATAGGAAATTGGCACAGCTGGGTGTTTTCCTTCTATTATGTGCTCTTTATCAGCAAAATTTCAAAGTAAAATCTGACAAAGTCGGCTATAAATTTTTTTTTAAAGATTTTATTTTTTCTTTTTCTCCCCAAAGTCCCCCGGTACATAGTTGTGTATTTTTAGTTGTGGTCCTTCTAGTTGTGGCATGTGGGACGCCACCTCAGCATGGCCTGATGAGTGGTGCCGTGTCCGTTTCGAACCGGCGAAACCCTGGGCCACTGAAGCAGAGCGCACCAACTTAACCACTCAGCCAGGGGGCCGGCCCCTCAGCTATAAATTTTTGAAGCTTATTTGTAATATGAATTTCTATCCACTAATCTTAGCAAGCAACTTTGCCCTGAGGATTTATTGTGGCTTGAAATACTAATAATTGTACTCAGATACCACAATTATTGTTTCATCTTTATTTCACCCTTTAAATTTGTTTGTGTGTGTGTGTATGTAATTTAAAATTTCATGGCTTACATAATTGAAGCAGCCATACTGCTTGTTAAATGTCAAAACACGTCACTACCAGTTGGTCATTAGCTACTGCGTCAAGTGCCCTGAGGGCCCTCATGCAGCTCAGCCCCTACAATGTGCCTCTGTCTCTCTGTAATCCAACAAATCACAGGGATGCTTGACAAGGTAAGGAGCCTCCAGGACCCTATCCAAGGATTATGGCCTACATTCATTCCAATTAGTTATTGCCTCACCTAAACCTGCTGTTAAACATTCTGAATATCTCCCTTTTATATAAGTATGGTAAGACAGATAGATAGACAATAGGTAGATAGATAGATAGATAGATAGATAGATGCATATAGACATAAAGATGTAGAGACATGGAGAAACAGACAGCTCATGGTAAAATCCTGATAGTGATATGAAATCAAAAATATTTGGAAATAGTTTGTTTTAAAACAATCAGGATTCTGGAATTGTGTTTACCATTTTTTCTTTTTTTTTTTTTGCTGAGGAAGATTCTCCCTGAGCTAACATCTGCTGCCAATCTTCCACTTTTTGTATTGTATACAAATGTATTGTTATTGTATATTGTTATAATTATTCTATTCTGTTAGTTATTGTAATTAATCTCTTGTGCCTAATTTATAAATTAAAATCATAGGTAGGTATGTATAGGTAAATATAGTATATTTAGAGTTTGGTACTATCTAGGGTTTCAGGCATCTATTGGGGGTCGTGGAGCATATCCACGGCAGATAACGGGGAATCGCTATATAGTGAATTAGTGCTTCAGAAAAAAACTTCACTTAATTTAAGGAAGAAAATAAAAGGCCTATTAAGAACTTTTCAGAATCTTTGGAGAGATTATTTGTGGAAAGAAACCAGTTTTTATGCAGAGAATATTTTATTACAATAAAGATAATTAAGCCAATTGAATGGGTATAAAAGGAGATCAAAAAACATTGTCAGGGGGCCGGCCCCATGGCCGAGTGGTTAAGTCTGCGCACTCCGCTGCAGGCGGCCCAGTGTTTCGTCGGTTCGAATCCTGGGTGTAGACATGGCACTGCTCATCAAGCCATGCTGAGGCAGCGTCCCACATGCCACAACTAGAAGGACCTACAACTAGAATATACAACTATGTACCGGGGGGCTTTGGGGAGAAAAAGGAAAACAATAAAAAAAATTAAAAAAACAAAAAAACAAAAAACAAAAAAAAAACATTGTCAGGGGCCAGCCCCATGGCCGAATGGTCAACTTCACGCACTCCACTTCAGCAGCCCAGAATTCGCCAGTTCGGATCCTAGGCACAGGTCTACACACTGCTAATCAAGCCATGCTGTGGTGGCATCCCACATGTAACTAAAACAACTTACAACTGGGATATGCAACTATGTGCTGGGAGAGAAAAGAAAAATTGTCCATAGATTCAATTGTGGAACAAAATGCAGTCCAGCCTGGTAACAGGAGATGAGTCCTGGTGAATGTTAACAGGCCTTCAGTTTCTAGGATTTTAAGATACATTTGACGGTTATACTGATTTACACAGTCATGTAAATCATTATTAGAATAGACTGATATTTCATTTATTCTGTTAGATTCTATTGATTAGAATATTCTATAAAATGGGGAAGAAAAAGCAAGGCTTAATCATTCATTCATTTAAAAAATATTTATTCAGTGAATATTGCAAAGCCCTGTTCAGGATTTGGAGATACCTCAGTAAACAAAACAGAGTCCCCTTCTTCACGGAGTTTACATTCAATTGGGTGTGATAACTAGTAAACAAAAAACACATAAATAACTAAATGCTATGAAGAAAAAATAAAGCAAGGCAAGGAGGGCATGACGAATGGTCTATTTGCTATTTCTAGTAGTCAAGGAAGATCCCACAGTTAAGCTGGCGCTTGAACTGAGACCTAAATGCAGAAAAATCCATCCAGGGAAGAGTATTGCAGGGAAGCAATCAGCAGGTCCAAGGTCCTGAGGCAGGAGTGCTCTTGACGTCTTTGAGGAATGGCAGGAAGGCCATCTGCCTGGAGAGCAGGGAGCAGCGGCTGTATGTGGAGGAGAAGAAGTAAGTGTTAAGTAAGCTCAGAGAGCTGGGGTGAGGGGCCGGGCTATTGTGGGCCATCATAAGGAATTTTTGTGTTATTCTGAATTAGGCTGGAAGTTATTAGAGAATTTTCAAGATAACTTATTGGAGTGGGACGCTGTTGGAGGATGAGGAAATTGACATGATCTGACTGGTGGTGTGAAAGGATCAGCCAGGCTACAGCACAGAGAACAGGCTGTTGGGCAGCAGAGTAGAAGAGGGGAAGCCAGTAGCAAGGTCAGCTGATGATCAGCTATGCTAGGGCAGTAGTGGCGAGAAGTGCTGAATTCTAGAAGTATACTTTAAAAATATTGACAGAACTGGCTGAAGAATGTGTCCAAACAAGTTAGGGGAACAGTGCGAAAAGGAAAAATACTTCTGGAAAATGCAGGTCTCAGGCAGATAAACAAAGCTATCTGATTTGCAATACAGAAATGAGATGTATAAATTTGCAACTTTGGTGAAATACTATGCATAAATAACCATGATATAAAAAGATGTCTAACAGGTAACACTGTCCTGAGTTGAATAAGGTGGCTCCAAAAATAGTGAGCCTCCACTCCCACCATTCAAATTTTCAGGGCGGAGAGCACATGTATCCATCTACAAGTGATGTTTCAGAGGACTTCCTGTATCATCAGGTGAGAGATTACACTGTTTGGAGTTAAGCCTTTTTATGATTTTCATCCCAAGAGAGAAAACATTAGAAGAAATGAATACACAATGGAAAAACTTCAAAGCAATGAAAGATCAACCTTATTTTCATGTAATCCTTGTTTCAAAATATTCTTCAATACCATAAACTTCAGGGAAATATATGTCAGTTCCTCCGCTGATGCATGAATACACCCACAGCAGATTGTACATACAGAACTAGGGTCAACAAATGCAGAATGGCTTCATTGTCTGCAGTGCATTCCCTGATTAGAAACAGTCCCTTGAGAATTCATTACTAAAGATAAGTCCCACCCCTTAAAACTACGGCCTCCCTCACTCACCATTATCAGACAAGACATTGTGGATGGATCCATTTGTTCTACTCTGCTTGAGACCAACACAGGTGATTAACCAGGTAAAACTCTTTCTTCTCCTTTTATATTTAATATCACATATAACAATATATGTATATGCATTATCAGAGGTTTGCATGCTAAAGTGTTTCTGAAAATGTAGTCGTAATACTTTACTCACGAAATGAAGTTCTATAAATAGAGAAAAGTGCTTATGATTAAAATACTTTAAAAAAAAAAAACTTGAGATACTTACGGTCCCTTTCTGACATTGATTGAAATTGTATTCATCCAAAAATGTGTAATGCTTTTTCAGAGAGGTATGAGTTTTTAACAATAATTGATAATTGCAATGCTCTGTCATACAATTGTTTGGAAAAATGATTTCTGCTACCTAGTTCAAAGTGAAAATATTTGTTCAGTTTAAGGCAGATGATACTATTTGAGATTTGTATTTTCGTTTTTGCTTCCATCCCACCATCATTTTCAGTACAGATATCATAAGATTATCGTTGCATTTCAAAATAACGTTTATAGTTATTTTGATTAGAGAAAATAATGTTATAGAGTTATTTTTATTGTAAACTTTTTCATAGAATTTGATCAAAATCTATTATGTAAACCATTTATCTCTTCTGACAATTAACTAATGTACGAAATAGTTCCAAGTAATCCCAGAGAATATATTACCAAGGCTATATTGTCTAAAGGCATAGCTTTTTTAAAATTCAGAGTTGCTTAATAAACAACGTTACAAATGAAATGATGGGTTGCCTTGAAGTTGAGAGTTAATTGAATGAACAGACAGCGTGTTCTCCCTTACAGCAACCTATAACACTAATGGATAAGCTAATTTTTTATTCCCTAAAGTAATTGCACAGTCACTCTTAATTTAAAATCACTTGCATTTACTCAGTTGCTTGTTTTCAAGCGGGGCAAAGGTCCTGAACATTTACACTGGGGAGATCTAAACTGTCAATATGATGTAGAGTGTAGGACCTTTCAGGATAAGTAATCAAAATTTACCCCGCATCTTTTTTGTTTTTTTATGTTATGTTGAAGAACATTATCTATTATGGTTTGCAAGAAAGGTAATATTACTACAAACTAATCTTATAAAACCCTAATTATGATCTTATCACTTCTCTGTTGATTCAGGGACTTTTCTGTTTCCACATTATGTAAGAAATTCTTATAAAATATTAAAGAAAAAAGTTAGTGATTCTGATTAATCAAACTCTGTCTAGATTAGAGAATTGCATATATTAATTATTGTTTTAATGTTACCAAGACTCATAAACCAACGAATGATGTTATAAACATAGCGTAAAAATGGATGACAGTCAAACTCAGCATCCTAATGTCTAGATGAGAAAACCAAGCTCATATTTCCATTAGTGTCTCTATGCACAAGAACAAATTATTACAAGTTAAATATTAGTCTATATGTATTTAGTATTTGTTATTACCGACAATTTGCAGAGCAAGATAATTTTTGAATTTTATTAAACAAAACTGCTCATTCTTTGAACAATTTATCTTGCATTTAATTATTTTAATGTTTAGCATGTTCACTTTATGTTATAATAACAGCTGTGTTATCTAAGATATGGCCACCTAAAAACCTTAAGAAATTTTTAATTTCTGGTATTGTAAAATAAGTCTTCAACCTCACAAAAAGACCTCTGCCTTAAAATTCAGTTGTATTATCAGCACGTATGGAAATGGTCTAAAGATAAGGAGAAAATTATATTAGCTACAGATTCTTTTATCTAAACAAATTTAAAAAATAAAGGAGAATACAAAGACCTTCCCTGAAAACTATCTCAGAATTGCAAAGTATAAAAAGCCAAAATTCTGGGAAATAGTAGGAATTTGAAAAGTTCATTTTATTTTATTTTCGTTTGTTCAGTAGCCTAGAAATGCCTTTATTTTGGCATAACTTTAAAAGAATCTATGAATAACTTTGAATATATACAAAAACAGAGCAGTGTAATGAATTTTGAGGTACCCAGGACCAAGTATTAGCAGTCAACACGCACAGCCATTCTTGTTTCATACATACCTCCTTTAATTTGCCCTTGTTCCCGTGTTATTTTGAAGTAAATACTAGACAGCACGTCCCTTCATCTGTAGATATTTCAGTATGCTTCTCTAAAAATAAGCTCTCTTCTTTAAAATACTACAATACCATGATCACAGTTTAAAAATTAAGCATCCTTAATATCACCAAATAAATAGTAAGTATGTAACTATCTTGTAGCCTCCTGTGTCATTTTTTACACGTATTTAAATCAAGATCCAAATAAAGCTCACACATGGGCATTGATAAATTTTTTTTTAGATATTTTTAATCTACAAATTCTCCTTCTATCTCTTATTTTCCTTGCATTTTGTCTATTGAAATACTCTGGATTTTTTCCTTGTAGAATTTCCCAGCCTGGATGTTGTAGATTGTGATACCATGGTGTAGTTTAAGATGTTACTCTGCCTTCTGTATTTTTTATAAGTTGGCATTTGGGTCTAGAGAATCACTCAGACTCAGGTTCTCTTTCTTGGCCAGGAGCTTCAGACTCGGCCCTGTGTTCTTCCATCAGGAGGCCCTTAACCTGTGGTTGTTTTCATTTCTATGATGTCAGCAGCCATTGGTGCTCAATGGAGTATATTTTAATTTGAAATGTAAAACATACAGTTAATTCTGAAAAATAGTAGGCACATTGAACATACTTGGAAAAAGAACCCAAAATGAAATATGAATATTAATTCTGGGTTACTTGGCTCGCAAACTCACCAAAGCAGGTTGTTTTCTTATATGAGTGCAATTTCTAGAACTTGAAATTATATATAGTAAAAACAAAATGTCTCAGATTTCCTGGAAAATGTACACTCAATTTCTCCTTCTATTCCCTTTTCTCTGTGTTCATGTTTCTTTGTCCAGCTACCCTAACTCTTCCCTAGACACTGAGCCAAGTTATCCAAGTTGTCATCTCATATACTAGCTTTATACTGTTAGCCTGATTATTCTAACAAGTACTTTCCTATGAATATTAACTTGGTCATAGCAATGGTATTTCCAAGGATCAAAAATAGGGAAGATAGCCTGAAAAATAGTATTTGTCGCATTTCTAGCAATCTGATGATACAGCACACATGCATTTCTTTAAAAGTTCTATTATTTATGAGATCAAATGGACAGGATATTTTAATGATATTTTCCTCAGACCGGAACTTATGCATTAAAGCATAAGATAGCAACTGCTTATTGGAAGATGGGAATTTGAGCTCAAGAGCTAATCAGAAACCTGATTACTCAAACTAAAATGTGAGAAGCCATACCCAGAGCAAGGCTAACTTACTGGTGGACGACCAAGCATTATATTAGAACTACCTGACGCTGCCACACCTACAATAACATCAAAGACAAGGGCAGGCCTTCAGGAGGGCTTCACAAGACTTTATCTTCAGAAACTGGATGAGAGTAGAGACCATTTTTAAAAGTTTGTGAGACCCAAAATAAATGACTATTTGTTGGAAAGTACTGAACAAGCAAAGAATGAAATATGACTTAAATTGGGAAAATATCCATGGTGACTTTATAAAATAAGTACTACATATAAAATGAGTATAGTCCATTTGGAGCAGTTGTTAAATGATTTTATATTACAATAATTTATTTGCATTTGTAAATAAATGCAAATAAAGGCCCTGATCAGTTGATGCTTATCAATGTATATATGCACACAGTATGAAAGTAAAATTAATGAGGAGGAACTTCATTTTGGATGTTGTTTATGTCAATCCTATTATTTTTTGTTAACATAAGTTTACTTAAATAAAAAGGAACTCTTCAACTATCTAAGATTTGAAAAGCATAAAAACAAAAGGAAATCTCTATTAGGAATAAAAGTAATCATTCACAGGATCACTGTCGTGTATTTTTATATTGCTGCTTTTCCTTTATTTCAACTATGTCTACACTACTTTCTGATTGCAGTGAAGATTACTGCCTGGGGATTGTGCACTAGTGTCAGTTACTAAACTGACAGAAAATGCAAAGTTTCTTTGATGTTGAGTCATTTAAAAATTTCCTTGGACACTCCAATTGTAACTAATTTTCTGGGGTCCAGATAACATGAATATTGTATATATCTTTTAATGGAAATGTTGACTACTGAGCCTCATTGAGACATTTTAATTACTTTAGGTCTTAATTTCCCCTACGAATTCCTTAATTCCTTTCTTCTTACTGAAGATTTCAATCACTGGATTCTATACAACCCATGCCTTAAGAGAGTTTACCAATTAAATAAAAGGTTATCAGAGAAACAGGTATGTCTCCTCGCAGTGCACTTACTTAAATACAAGTCCATTAAGAAATAATTGAGAGTTACATAACTTGGGGCCTTTTCTAGTCTGAATTTTTGGCACAGCTCCTAAAAGAAGAGAAGCATGTTTTCTGTTGCCTTCTAATGACAAGGTTCAGGGTTCTGAACTGCCATCAGCATCAATTTCTCCAAGTAATAAATCTGGGTAGTGCCTCAGATTCAAGCAAGGCTCATTTGAGAATGGTGAACATGGTGAGGATGCTCAATCTGAATCAGATTGTCCAGTAGGTCTATACCTCATACAAACTGATACACACATAGTAAGTCTGAGATTTGTTTTCCTTTCTCAACTATACATTTTACTTGTTATATAAGGACTTTTATAATGCTTTTCCTTTCTTCAGATTTGTCCTGGCTATTCAAAGACCTTTGCATTTTGCAATTTAGAATCAGTTTGTCAATTTCTACCAGAAAAAAGAGATTTTTTTTTTTTTTAAGATTTTATTTTTGTCCTTTTTCTCCCCAAAGCCCGCTGGTACATAGTTGCATATTCTTAGTTGTGGGTCCCTCCAATTGTGGCATGTGGGACGCTGCCTCAGCATGGTTTGATGAGCAGTGCCATGTCTGCGCCCAGGATTCGAACTGACGAAACACTGGGCCGCCTGCAGCGGAGCACGCGAACTTAACCACTCGGCCACGGGGCCAGCCCCAGAAAAAAGAGATTTTTATTGGGACTAAATTTATGTATAAATTTGGCTAGAATTGACATTACAATATTGAGTCTTCCAATCCATATACTTGGATATGGGTCCATTTATTTAGATCTTTGTTAATGTCTCTCAATAATATTTTATAATTTTCTGGGTAAGTGACTTCTACAATCTCTGTAGTTTATTCTTAGATATTTATTATCTTGGTTTATCCTTTGTTCCTGCCTTCTTCCTCAGTATTTGGTAATAAAATTACAAAAGTAGTTAAGATGTTCTCCAACTTTTTGTCATCTAGAGTACTGCCACTAATATAAAAATGTTAGAACCACCTGAGCCTAGCTTCAATTTTTGTGACAAACAATTAAAAATATTCCCATAGATCTTAATTTGTGCAGGCTTTCTTCTACTCAAATCACTTTTACTAATTTATTATTGTTCGAGAATATTATCCATTTTATGTGAATGTATATAATTATTGACATGAGATTGGCATAACGATCTTTATAATTCTTTGATCTCTCCTGCTATTGTGAATATATCTGCTTTATAACTTCTCATGTGATATTTTCGTTCTTTCTTTTTGTCTTAACAACACATTGCAGGGGTATTTTTATTATTGCTCTTTCTATAGAAAGAGACTTTTCCAATTAGTATGCTTGTTTGTTTTCTAATTCACAATTTGCAAGTTTCATCTGTGTTAATATCTCACTTTTGCCTTAGTTTTGGGGACTTAAGTTATATGTTTAGTTTGATTTATTTTCAATTATATTTCAGTTACAGAAACAATTAAGGCTATAATTTTCTTCAGAGTATAGCCATAGACATAGACCATTTTTACATTCATATTCTAAACAGAATCTCATATTTCTTATTCAGAATAATTAAAATGTTAGTTTTGGAATCAATGCTCCCAACGGCAAAAAAATTATTTGCTAATTATTTTTAAAAATGATAGCTATTTCATGCAATGAGTCAAAGTTGATGTAAGAATATGTCCTGGGAAGTTGACTTGAGTTACTTGTTGTATTCTCTGGCCACTGCATACACTGATTTATCTAATGCTGATTATTAAAGCAAAGTAACTACAGTCATAAGGCTGTCCAGTGTATACAAATGTCAATGTGCTAATATCAGCTTATTCATTGAAGTAAAAGAAAAATAACTACTTCTGGGAAATTTTACTATATTTTCAGGTTCATGAGAGAATACTAGAAAAGCAGATTGGTTCTAGAAGGGATCTCAGGAATCACTTATCAGTCACTTCTACGTCTTATTTAACCCAAAAATTCTCTCTTCAAAGAAAATATTTATTGGGTATAGAAATACTAAAGGCGACCAGAGCAGAACCACTCCAAGTGAGCTCAGCAGAGATGGAGAGGGAGTCAGGTGTCCAAGTCTCCCCTCAGCCTGCTCAGCATAGGGCAGCCCTTGAAAGGGCTCTGATTATCAGCATGCGCCAAACACTACTGCTGGATATTTACAAAATGACATGAATGGAAAAACAGTGAAATTTTAGTTCGATTTCATGTTCTTTGTTAAGTCTCTTTGAATTGCTTTTTATTTGACATTTTAATAATTCTATACTTAAAAATATGAATGAACAATCCAGAAACTCTAGAAAACAAGTTTCTTTTTGCATGAGAAAATTGAAGCCCAGTGGGGTTTGTTTAGACGAGAGGCAGACCACTCCTAGTGGCGGAGTAAAATTAGTAATCAGACTCTGACACCTTTTTTCTTTTTCTGTATAAACTTCTTTAATTCCCAATAATGTATGCAAGTCTGCATTCCACACAAAGGTGGCTAAATTTAGTTGTCTTGTGGCTCTCTTATTCTATATATGATGCAATTTCAAATCTTGCATGTAGCAGTTCGAATTCAAAATAGATCAGAATGTGTCTACAATTTTTTTTTACACAGTCTTTCTGTGCAGTTATGAAATGTATTTTGAGTGGGGACCTGCAAGAAAGCAACATGTTGACTTGGAATAAAAATATCCTTATCAAATTCATATGCACTTTATATATCATAATATCATTTGTTATAGCCTGGTCACTGCCTCTTATGTTTGTGCATGCTGCAATTCCTGGTCACTGCCTCTTATGTTTGTGCATGATGCAATCCTCCATCACACGTGCACACACATACCATGATCTTTATGCTATTGTAAATACATAAAATAAAAGTTCCTTCTTTTAATTTAAGTAATGAGTAAAATCTAAATTTGTCACTATACGGGGAAGTATAGTCAAATAAATGGGATGGTGTTTCAGAGAAACTTTTTACTAGTTTTAATGGCATTAAAATGTACTCAAGTGGCCAAAATTAGCAGTCTCAACAAAGGTTGGATGATTGATTAAATATCATAAGAAAAGAGGCAAGCAAAGCAGATGGTCCAGTCATTTCTTATGTCATTCCTCCAGTTTGAAATTGTCCAATGTCAGTTACAATAAAAGCTTGAGATGTAAGCTGGAAATGCATCCATCTTTCATCTGAATATTTTTCCAAATTAAGTGTGGAAAATCTGTTTCAGAATGTTAAAATAATAACAATAAATTTGATAAGAACTTTTGGCTCCAGTAGTGCAAGTGTAATAGCATTAATATATGGCCAATAAAAGTCCAAGTGGGCATAATAAGATGAAAAATCTAAATTTTCCTTGCCCTTGTTGGACTTTTTTATGAGGAACAAGGTGGCACTATTATTCTAATCTCTCCTTCAAACACTGAAGAAAGAACATTGAAAAAAGAAGAGAGTGTATCTACATCATAAAAATTTAAAGTTCGGAGTTCAGAAAGCATGCTTTTGATTTGTACCCCACCCCCGCACCAGGTACACAGGCATTTAACACCATAGGACAATTATATGATTTTAAAATAATTACCTCTATCAGAGTTTACATTATTAAGACATTGACTATGATAAGTGTTTGGTAAGAATTTCTTGAGCTTTAAGTTCTTGGCACAACATGGTTTGTGTGAAGTGTTATATGTGACTATTTTTAGTTCCTTGAAGCCAGAGTTTTGGAAGGAGCCTTGAGGTCCCAAGGAAAGTTTATAAAGGAAGTATGACTTTCATTTGAAAGACTCTCATCTGTACCCCAATAAACATTCCTGTTTTCCTTTCTGCCTCCTTTATAAGCTCGCCTGCTGTCAATCAAAGCACATGCGCCCCTCACAATCGCAGTCCTGCTCCTCTGCGAACACTGAGGAGTCAGAGGGTTATCTTTTCCACAAAAGCATCTACATTTAAGAAAGACCTCTAGGAATCTGATTATCTAAATGCTTGAGCAGAGTTGGGAAAGTTCCACGGAACTTCTGTGGCAGAACCTGAAATAGGAGATGCTTGAGGCTGAAGATTATTTCTTCAAGGTGTTGTGAGCCACAGAAGTAGAGAAACCCTGCCGAGAAAGGCCACTCTTCTGTCCTCAAACTGTCTCCAACCTCACCATCCCACTACTTCCAGAGGACAAAGTAATAGTGAATGAGAAAGTCACATTTGAGAGGTTCCTAATGGCGTCTCTTCTCTACAGAGAACTAAGCTTTGCGCTGAAGCAGCCAGCCAAAAACTGACTATAGATGTGATCCTGTTGGATTTAGTTTATTCATCATTTTGACTCTCTCCACATGACTTTATCATTTTCATCTCAAAACGATATATCCAAAGTGGACCACTTCTATAGGCATATTAAAAATTGTTAAATTCAGGGGATTATTGAACTCATCAGATATACTTCTAGAAGATGTATGCATATAGACATGTAGAGATTGCACAAGTAAAAGGAAGAGACTTCTTAATATCTTATTTTTCTAGATCATTTTTCTGTGATATATTTAGAAACAAAAATTCCAGTGCCCTAATGTACAATGATTATAGGTTTCCCACAAGATTTATTGAAACCAGTTTATTTCAGTTGATTTAACATTTGGGTCTACAGAGAAGAAATATAGTGCCCTTCTATTTAAAGATCTTCTTTAAGATATTGTAATACAACAAACCACAGGCAATTTTTGGCACTGTGTTAGCGATACATATTTTCACAATTAGTAATCTTTCTCTACTTGAGCATATGTTTATATTTAAATATGTATCTCTAGTAGTTACCAGCATATCTTTCACCCAGATTTCTTTAACTCAACAAGAGTCAAAACTGTTCAACATATTCGGCATATACTTCTTGCTTTTTTCCTCAATAGCTTTTTTGATGATTGCAAAATATCTTTGAAGTCTTCAAGATTAAAGATAATTTTTAATCTTTATCTGATATTCATCTCATTCAGAGCTAGTATATTCAAATGCCAAAAGTAAGATATTTTGATGAATTTCTCTTTATCCAAAATCCAAACACAAAAATGACTTTTGAGATATTTAAAGACATGTTATTTCTGTTTACCTAATTGTTAGTTCCATTATTCTAAGATGTTATATTCACTGATGTGGGTTTGATAGTTAATATATTTTCATGAAAATGGACACATTTATAATAAACAGTCAGGAGAATTGTCACCAGACATCTAGAACACTACTCTCATTGAAAAACAACATGCTTGTGATTTTTATTAGGAAAAAAATCTGAAAGTAACTAAATGTGCCTTTGATTTGGGAAGCGGTGCAGGAAGCATCTCTAACATTTCTTTCTCAGTGATCTTAATGCTTGTGACTGTGCAAAACAATTATGAGTATAATTTCACAAATGACCTTTAGTCATTACAGTCAGATTCTCTAGATGTCTGAAGAGAAAAATGGTGTCTGTGATTCAGACTATCCCATTTTTTCACAGCAAATAAAGATATCTATGCAGGAATATACGAAAACCCGCAACAAAATAGGAATCGAAGATTGAGAGTCAATCAGTTGTCAAATTTGGGAGGAGCTTCCACAATCTATAACACTCATTGAAAGGGATGATGAAATAAATTGTTAACTTACACACGCTTTGTATGAAATTTGAAAATAAACGCAACCCAAAATTAGGTCGTTGCTCCTAACTTACTTGAAAACCTTCTGCAACCATCTCTATATTGCAAGTCTATGTCTTGAAGGTAGTCAGAATGTTGTTTTGAAAAGACAACAATATGAGAGGCAAAGACACTGGGTTTAGAAAAAAGAGAAATGTTTAAGGCACAATTAAAATGAGGGTTATAGACACAAAGGAGAAGACTTCTGCAGAAAACTGAAGAATTGTCATGAAGCATAGATTTGTGAAATTCTCTCAGAATTCAGGCAAATAGATAGAAGTAATTTGGGAGAATCTGATACAATGTTAGGATAGATAGTGATAGAAGCAAGGACTCAGATTGTTCCTAACAAACGAATCAAAACAACTACCATAGAATCAACAATTACAGAAAACTCTTCTAAACTGAATACAGAGTTAAGCAGGCCACATTGGAAGTCTTACATTGTCCTAGGCAAGATCAATAGAAGAGCCCTATACTTCCCAAGGCCATGAGGTTTTTGTTTGTTTCAATCAGGCAGTCTTATATTTGGGCTTTGTGTTTGCTTTTTTTTTATTATTATCATGTGGTGAGGAGATCTTTATAAGAGTATTTTCTCTCAATTTCTTGGTCTGTGCTTTGTCACAAAATTACAATTTTACCCTGATGTACAACAATGTAACCATTATGAGCACACCCACATGGATGAAGTTCTTTGCCTACACAGCCTTTCCTCAAAGATGTGCGCAAATGATTTCCTAATCAATTTTGACTGTATCACTTCTGAGTGTAACTAGTAACAGTATGTTTTACTTTTTAAAGCAAGTTCTCAAATCAGGTTAGTTCCACAGTAACTCACTTGAAGGGACCGGTTCTGTATCAGTCAGGAGCTGCTCCATTATACTCCGCTAATAGTAAGCCACTCATAAATTAAGCGACTTAGAACAACAAAGGTTTATTTCTCATTCGAGGCACTTGTCTTTTGTTCTCTTTCACATTGGCCTATGCAAATTGGATGATCACACTCAGTTTCGGGGGGGCAAGAATTGCAATCCTACCATGTGCCCAGAAGGAGACGTGGGAATATTTGATGGTCAGAGCAAATGGCTGCCACATGTTCCCAGCTGAACTGAAGCAGTTAAATTTTCTGATGCTCCTAAAATTGGTGTGCTGATAAAAAAAAAAATAATAAAGAAAGAAATTTTAAAACCGAGGGAATCTAAGTATTTGGAATGTAAGGACGTCAAGTTCCCTCTCCAAAACACCTCCTCTTGGCCTGCTGCTAACAAAATTGATTATGGCTCTTATTAAAAACCACATCCAACTGGAACACAGATTGGATGAGGCACACTGGGGAATATTGCAGTGCAAATTCAGAAGGTATTTGAACAGCCTGGCTGCCTCAGCCCGTGACAACTTATTCATATGCTGAAGCTAGATCCCTTAAACAGAAATAAAAGAGAAATGGCACTCAGACTGGAATATTTGGGGGGAAAAGGAAGGGGGCATGAGGGTGTGACCCTGTTTAGAGAGCATGACTCAATAAGATTTCTGGGATTAATTACAAGCAACAGATTCAAATAGAATAGTCGGGAGACTACCATGACCAAACTTGGTTAACAGAGATTAATCATTGCTTAGCCATTAAAAAAAGAATCCTAAGACTCACAAAACTGAACCAAAAAGAAGCCATTGGCTCAGACACTAGGGTCTTCTGCTGAGTACTATTCATAATGCCCCTCTTAGGGGTAGGACTCAGGACACTGAATGAGGGAAATCCTCTCAGTGGGAAGAACCTTGGCAGCAAGACTAGCCAACCAAGATTCACTCCGTAGTTTCAAGAAATGTCTGCTCAGTTACCAAAATACATTCCAGATGAATTAAAGGGCTAACGATGTTCGTTTTTCTTTTTAAGAATTCATAAAAATTGGGAGAGATATATTGGTCAATGTTTAGTAGATTTGGGATGGACAAGAACACTTAAAGTAAACTTTTAAAAAGCGATGCATTATATAACACATTAAAAAGTCAACAGATTTGGCTACAAAAAATGAAGGAGATATCAAAATATAAATGAAACAAAGGAAAGAGAAATGAGGGGGATTCAAGCATAATAAACAGTCTGTGTCTTTGATGTACGAAAAGTTTTTCAGTTCAATAAAACCCCATAAATATCTCAATACAAAAAAGTAGTGGCAGGAGGCAGAATGTAAGAGTCATTCCAAAAATGAATAAATATAAGACCTTTTGCCCCATCTAGTTACTCTTTTTCATCTACTTACTTGGTCTCTTTGCTCTGTTTGGCTTCTAACTGTCAGATTGACCTCTTCTCTATCAACAGGTGCTTCCTAGGTGACCTCATTCAGTTCTAAAGCTTTAATCCCCATATGTCAATGAATCGACATCTGATCTCTACTCCCAAACTCCAGATATTTATATCCAGCTGCTGATTTTAAATGTCCACAATAGTAGCCAAAAGGTACACTGAACAGGCTCAAACAGAACCCTAAATTTCTCACCCCATTCCATAAATCTAATCCTCCCTTAGTTTTCTCCATCTCAGTGTATTTCACCACCATCCATGCCCAGTTGCCCAAGTCAAAATCTATTTATCACCATGAGTCCACTTTCTCTCAGATCTCATATCCGATATATCCATAAATTCTACCAGTTATACTTCCAAAAGGTCCCCCGAATCTTTCAGGTCTTTCTCATTTCATTAGCAATCAGGTCCAAGCCACCATCATCTCTAACCTAGATTCCAGCAAGAGTCTCCTAATGCCTCTCCTTTCTCGCAACAAAAAAATGAGGGTGATCATTTTTAAAAAAATGTATATCAGGTTATTTTAGTTCTCTCTTTAATATCTTCGTAGAATTTCACATCACACTTTAAATAAAAACCTAGCTCCTTACCATTACTTAGAAACACCACATGGTATGACCAGATCCTTTCTCTCTAATCTCACATAAGAATTTTCCTTTATCTATTATGCTCCGCCATAATGACCTATGAATTTCTTGAAAGTACTCATTTTACTCATTCCTGGGAGGGTTATGATGAAAACATTGGCAGAATTTGTAAAAAGTATTGAAAAGTATAAAACATTTTGATTTGATAATTCCTCTCCTGGAAATATCTGCTTTGGAAGAAAACATAAACGGATTTATATTTATACGTAAATGTTGAGTGTAGCATGTTTTATTATATTGATGGAATGAAAACAAACTAAATATTCTAATGATGAGAGAATAAATAAATTATGGCACATTTAAATAATGAAGGTATCCAGAAACTATTTAAAATTAATGCGATATTGAAAGACAGAAAACAAATATAAACTGCAAGTCGTTGGGCAGTGCTCTTTGTTGGAAATATAGAGCCCACTCTGGCTATTTTAATCAGAAAAAGTATATGCTAAAGAATATTCTGGAGCTCCCAGAGTCTTTTGGAAGGCTAGAAAGCAAAATTCTAAAACTAAATAGCGAAATCCATTACCCAGCCACACTGTGAGGGCTTTTCCAGTGACAACACCAGTGCCCACCTCGCCTCATCACCTAAGATGCTCAGGGCTGGATCTCTACCATTGCCATGTCCAAAAACAGTTGCTTTGGCGACCATGATTGTCAGAATATTGATTACTGCATATGTGGCCACCTCCTTACTCTGCGTACTTCTAAATACAAATCTGATGCTGGGGATTCAATTTGGTGTAACCTGGGTGACACGTCTGTTCTACAGCTGCAAAGGAGACTGGGAAGGTGAGTTTTATAACTTCTACCTGGGGAAGGCAGGACTGTGGGAGATTACTAGGTCGTAGGAAAGATATTCTAAGATGTTAACAAACCACAAGTGAAAAATATCTTTAACATCATGTATACAGGATTGATGTCAATGTAGAAAAAACATACTCATAGAAAAAAAATGAGGGAAAATAAAACAAAACAATAACGTATATGCATATAGATATCTTAATTTTAAGAATGCTAGGTTTCTTTGTCCAAAATTTTGTTGTTTTCCATAACATTTTAAAATAATACATGTTCATAGTTGAAATTTTGAAAAGTACATAGATATACAAAGCACAGTATTAAAGTAAACCTATTATATGCAGATGGTGACTGTTAATACATTTTGGTGTAGTTTGTCGTTTTTTCAAAATCACTATGTTTATACATATATTTTTAGAATTGAGATTAAAGTGTATTTAACTCTATTATTCTTATTTTTCAAATATTCCCTTTTAACATTCATATTTTATTATTCTTTAAAAATAAAAAATATATTTATACATATCAGATAGAAGAAAGATAACTGATCCCATGGGTAAAGGAAAATCTCCTTATGTCTATGGAAAAAAATAGAATGCTCCATATAGAACTGGGCAAAAAGGATGAAGAGAACAATTCACAAAATAAGAAACATGCAAACAGTTAATCAACATGAAAAACAATCTTCAAGGTCACTAAAATAAAATAAGTGCAAATTAAAAATGACTCTCCATGATCCAATAGCTGAGCTTTTGAGCAGCACAAAATCAACTCAACCCTAGTCGACATTGACCGGAACGTCTCTTTCAGAGAGCACGTGCAGTCTGTCTGACACACTGGCTCTCTCGAAGCTGTCAGAAAGGTCTGCTCAACTTTTCCCAGAAGAAAAGGAGAATCATTGCCTCTGACTGTTGTAACAGTAAATGTTATTCCATCAGATCCTCCCAAACATTCTTAGAAAGATTGGTTTTGGTTTTTGGTTTTCAATTAGCTTTTTCTGTAATTATAGGAAATACAAAAATCTCCATTATAACTTTAATGAAGCAGACATTAGCATCTGGGCTAAGAATGGTTAAGTTTTATAAACTAACAACAGCCTCTTGTTTAGACGGATGAAGGATAGCCTAATGAAGAATATGGATCATGTGGTTAAAATACAAAGAAAAACTTGGCAAGGACTGGCTTTGGTATTTGACTTCTCACTGTGCACTAGCAGCCCATAATTGTTATCAGATTCTGTTTTATGTTGAGTGGATATGGTCCAGAACTGTGAAAAATATCTTCTCCTACAGGAATGTGAGGGCAATCTGACTCCATCTGTCACCTGGTCGACTGCCCTGGGGTAATCTAGTTTGTTAGACAGGCGACCTTCTCCTTTCTCACTTATTTCAAAACTATGTGCTTGGTCACAAATCAAAAGAAGTTCCCTAAATTGTAGAGCAAAGAAGTAGCCATGACCTCTCCCAGCCCCCATACTTCTCCTAGTCTAATAAATATCATTTAACCATGAATTCCAAGTCTATATCTTTCGTCTTTGTGAAAACAGCTGCTGAGATAGTCAAGTAGCCATAATTTTTGAATCATCTTATATTGAGCCAAAAGTTCAAGGTAAATGGTACCAAGATTTTTATTTGAACTTTTGTTTAAGACTGTTTCTGTCATTTTTATGGAATACACTTTAACTTTATTACTTTATTATCCAGTAAAACTGGGGGTTTAAAATATGCCACACCCCCCAGGCTGTATTTTTCTGTAGTGGAGTGAGTTTATATTTAATGGTTTAATGTTGGATGAACAGAGCAATTATAATTTTCTACTGCCTCCAAAATTTTTATCTTTGCCTCTGCTCTCCTTCCCTGGTCCTTAACTGCTGTGGAATAAATATAATCATCTAGATGTCATACATCAAATTGAAATAATGGTTTCCTCCTCATTCTACCAAACCCTTCTCTTTCCTAGATCCTCTCTCTCAGGTAATCCACACAGTAGCTTAAGGTAAATATCATGCTTGACATCATTTTCTGTCTTTTGATCAATTTCCCCAAGGTTTATCCATTTTATTATCTTTTTCCATTTTTCACCTATCTTCTCTGCCATTACCTAATTTCAGATCCTCACAATTCATCAGTTGAGCTAGTACAACAAAACTTTGCAAAATGTATTTGTAATTGGAAGAACTGGAATTTGAAACAAAGACTTTTCAAACCTTGGTTCTTAATCCCTGTTTAAAACTGAAGAAGAACGTATGTAACAAAAGTCAAGGATTTTGGATTTTAGTCTACACACAATTCGAGTGATGTTACCAAAGCAGTTTTAAGAGATTAACCTGGAATTATTACATAGAATGTATTGGTATAAAAGCATACTGTAGTCAGTGAAAGAGTAAGAAAATTATTATAGTAATTGGGGCATGACACAATAAGGGTCTAGCTACAGTAGTTTTGGTGGGAGATTTGAGGAAAAAGGTGAATTAGAGAGTAAATTACTGACAGAAACTTGAAAGACTGGCTAAAACATTATTTGAATTGTCTGTTCTATTCAAATATCAACATATAATAAAAGACTTCATTTTTACTTCCCAGGTAAATAGGACCTACCAATTAAAGAGCCAGCATTGTAGTTAACAACATTGCCTAATTTCAAATATAAATTAAATGCCACATCACCCATCGAAAGCAAATTCTATTTGTGATGTTCAAAGGTTTGGTTTTATGTTTGAAAAACACACCAATGCTTTGGATTCTATAAAGCTCTTCAAAGAAAAAGAGAATCATACATGTCTCTTCCACATTTATCATTTTGTTCAGCAGAGTTTTGTTTGGAAAATGTCTGTGATATCCAAAAACAAAGTTCCAGATGGAGGAGGTGAAAATAGACATATGTTCCAGCTGTTTTTAATCTCTCTTTTTTTGGCTGTGGTTAAAATGAAAACACACCCTTTAAAAGACAGAATCGTCACTCTCTTCAAAAGTGAGGGGTTCCTGCAGTGGCCACTCACAAAATTTTGTCTCTTTTAATAAGAGCTGCAAGTGTCCATGTACATATTTGTGGTGGATATATGCATGCATCTTTGGGTGTGCGTGCATGTGTGAGTGCGTATGTATAAATGATTTTCCCCAACAGATCTCGTCCTATAGGTGGAATGGCTGCCTACCTGTATTTCCAACTCTCAGCTAGACATGCATTACTTAAAACCCTAAGTATAGAAAATTCCTCCATGTAATATCATATTGAGGCACTTGAAGTACATGGATCTCACTTAGTTTTGGCAGATTTTTGGTACCTTAGAATGATCAAAACCAGATGAGGAACACTTCTTATAGAATGCCACCTTAACAAGTCTTACTTGACCACTATCTACAGGCATGTCAGACTCAGCGTATCCCTGTGGTGATGGAACTGTTCTGTATCTCGACTGTATTAGTGTCAGTGTCCTGTTGAGATATTATAATGCTGATTTGCAAGATGTTACCATTGAGAGAAACTGGGTCAATAGTACAGAGGATTTCTCTGCATTATTTCTTAGAATTGCAGGTGAACCTACAATTTTCTCAAAATAACATTTGTCAAAAACTCAATCAATGCAATTATTATGCTTTCCTCCAAGACATAAAAGTTCTTTTATCTTTAATATCTGCTGACGACACTGGCATGTACCTGATGGGAGCATAGGCCTCACCTTTTGCTCTTCTCTACCACCCCCCATTTAATCAGTCTTCAGGTCCCACTGACTTACTTCCTGTTTTTAGAAACCATCTCTTCCTCTCTTCCTCTTTCCCACTGCTGATGCCACATTGCAGAGCCTTATTATCTCTTTCCTTTATTAACATAACAACCTCCAAACTGGTCTTCCTGCCTCACACCTTATCATCCTAAAACAGTAGTTCTAAAGGCAGCTGCATATTACACTCTACGGGGAAGATTTTTAAAAATACTACTGCCAGGTCTCCACCCCTTGACAGCTAAACCAGGATCTATAGAAGGAAGGCCTGGGCATTGGTATATTTTGAAAGCTTCTCAGATAATTCTAATGTGCAGCCATGGTTGAAAATCATTACCTTGAATAGCTTTCATCAACTGAGATTCTAGAATGATTTAACTGAAATGAAATTCTGGGCATGTCATTCCTCTGCATTACCACTCTCTCTGTTATGGTCTGAATTGTGTTCCCCTCAAATTTCTATCTTGAAGTCCTAACCCACAGTATCTCAGCATGTGACCTTATTTGGAGAGAGGGTCTTTAAAGAGGTAGTCCAGTTAAAATGAGGTCATTGGGGTGGGTCCTAAACCAATATGACTGGTGCTCTTATAAAAAGGGGAAATTTGGACACAGACATGCACACGGTGAGAACACATTGTGAACATGAAAGCAAAGATTGAGGTGACATTTCTGTAAGTCCAGGAACACCGAAAATTGTCAGCAAACCACCAGAAACTGGGTGAGAGGCATAAAACAGATTCTCTTACCGCCCTCAGAAGGAACCAACCCTGCCAACACTTTTATTTCTGACTTCTGGCCTCTGGAACTGTGAGACAATAAATTCCTGCTGTTTAAGCCACCCAGTTTGTTACGGTAGCCCTAGCAAAAATGGACCCTCATAAACCACAAAGTAAAATCAAAGCGTATTAAGGTGGCTATCCTATGGTTTGCCCAATGCCTATGTCTCTATTCTCATCTCTTCATTCTTTTTACTCCAGAAATACATCCTTAAATACTTTGCTCAGAGAGTATATCGTCTTGGATAAATTTCCTTAAAAATACCAAGTTCTCTGACTATACAGTCGTGCGTCACTTAACAATGGGGATATGTTCTGAGAAACGCATCATGAGGCGATTTCGTTGTTGTACTTACACAAACCTAGAAGGTATAGCCTACTATACACCTAGGGTATATGGGACTCACCTTATGGGACCACCATCATATACGTGGTCCGTCATTAACTGAAACATTGTTATTCAGTGCATGACTGTACTCAAAATATATTTATCACTGTACTGACCATGTTGTATTAGTATACATATTTGTTTATATTTCTGTGTTCTAAAAAGACTCTAAATCCCTTGAAGGAAGCACCATGTCTTATTCCTTAAATTCCTAGTCCTCAATAATATTTTTATTGAATAAATAAATGAATTCTTGTATACAGAGTATTGCATTAGTTTGCGTCCATTATGAAGCAGGAGCTAACATGGGATTGGAGGCACAAGGGATTTATCAGGAGAGGGAGAGCAATAGAAGGTGAGAAAAACCTTCGGACCGCAATGCAGTTTTGAAACCTCTGCAAGGAGTAAGAGGAGGAAGGAGGATTGGCTGGGAAGAGTCTTGGTCTGTGCACACTTCCAACAACGTTTCAATCAAAGCCATGGAGAGTCCTTGAGCCAAAGCCGCCCTTGGGAAGATTCCCACATCTCACTTTAATGGACCTGCCTCTGTACCCCAGCTAAGGCAAGAGACAGATACCTGCAGCAATCACAATTCTCTCACTGGGGATCCTTATAAAGCATGACTTCTGCCTGCTTGCAGGTCATATCGTGCTATTTTGCCATCTGTTTTCATTGTCTCAAATTAGCGCAATGATCCAAAGAATTCATATAAGACCCTAGTTTCAAGGAAATTCCAGTAGCGTAAAAAGAAATGAGAGAGACAATCTAAAAATTAAACATCAAATAAGATGATTTATAAACCCATTGAAGGAAATAACCATGGACATCAGGTGGGCCATAACTGATGGGAAGGAAACATTAATTTATATAGGGTGATCCAGAAGATCTCTGAGTTGATATTATTTGGGATGAAATTTGAATAATGAGAAGAAGTCGGAGAATAGCAACTAAATGTGTCCTGAAAGCAGAGGTGAGAAAATCTTTTGCTTTGAGAAATGAAGGAAAATCTGTGCTGAGAGCAGAGTTACACAAGAAGAGATAAAAGAGATCGTCCACCTGCCACCTTGGTTTTGTTTCAACCTTGTTTTGTCCCCTCCCTCTGCCTGACCGGCCTCCACATTGTCCAACACGTGAGAAGTTCCAGGGTCACTCATCAGCTTCCCTGGACTCCTTGACAGAAGGAGGAGTTTGTGGTTCCAGCAGCAGTGATGCCCAGCAAGGTCCATAATGCTGCTCCTGGGCCAGGGAAGAAGTCCAGAATTTAACAATGAAAGATACCTGGTACAGGTAATGACAAAAGATACCTGTTTGAAGATTTGGAGAAGACCAATGAGAAGCTCCTGCACTCTTTGCTAAGGAGGCCCAGATTTTATCCCAGAGGAAAACAAGTGCCAAAGTCTACAGATGAAGGATACTGCCTTGGCAATTACAAAATATGATCAGTTGAACTTTCTCAATGATGCTGTTCCAAGAGATCATCAAAATTGCCAGGGCGTCAGGACCAGGTGCATCAGTGTGCCTCCTGCTGAGCCCATCCAGTACTATTTCACCCCAGTTCAGCAGCCCACTACTGTCCAGGACCAGGACCAGTAGCAAGACCAGCAGACCACCAACTCCAAAGAGCACCATCCAGCTTAGGCATATCCTCATAATGTGGCCCCAGTGGGGCCAGGCCATACTTGGGAAGCTGTGGGATGGATAAGATCAGCAGATCACCTTGTCCAGATCTAGCCACAGGACCAAGCCCAGCAAGCCCAGGGCGGCCCTGCACAGACTATGCAGCTGATGCAGTAGAAGAGTATTGACACGGGAAGGACCCCACACATTCCACAGATCTGCTGTCTTAGCTGGTAGAGGCACTCAGACACTTTCCACCAACACCCAACAGATCACTCAGACCACAGGCCAACCAGGACAGCAGTAGTTCAGCCAACTCACAGATAAACAGCAGCTCCTGGATCCAGGAAATCACCATGATCACTGGTCAGCATCCCCGCAGTGTATGCTCATCCAATCAGTCAATCAGCCCTTCTAAGGACAAGCTCCTTGGGTGACTGGTCACTGAGGACCTGCTGACAAAGTCAAGGACACTTAACCCAATTTTTACCATACATACATTGAGTGCAGTCTCCTGTCCCAAAGGAACCAACCAAACTCAGAGCCAGTGACTCTAACAGAAGGATGCAATATTTCTCACTTCTTTTTTTCCCTAAAGAATCAATATTTTTCTAAAGAGTTAACAAGTTTATCTGTGTGGCCAATACTGTGAAATGAAAATACTAAATATCTTATTTATGGTGGTGTCTTGAAGAGAGTGGCTGTAGAAACGTTTCTTCTGTTTTGTTTTGGTTTTGTCTCATCGCCACCTCATTATAGGAGAACATCTCTCCAGGGGTGTGTATTACTATATCCTGACTTTTGGAAAATGTGCTGCCCTAGAGCTCTGTGAGATAAACTTCAGAGGCTACAGGAATATTCCTGCATTTAAGAGAGTAATTTATTCTCCAGGAAGAGTGAATGGGTTTTTTTCCCTTCAACTTTTCTCTCCCAGGGACTGTATGAGACTAGAACTTTGTGTATCTGTCCTACTTCCTTCTCTCTCTCTCTCTCTCTCTCTCTCACACACACACACACAAAGTTTTTATTTTATTTTTTTAATGTATTAAAATATTTTCTAGGTGACTTTGATGTGTGTACTCCCAATTGCATGAAATAAAATGTCTCTTTTTAGATAGGAAGACCAAGCTAAAAACAAAAAAGATGAGGAACAAGAGGGAAAACTCAAAAAAGAAGTTTGCCGTTTCTCTACTCATAGTACAAGGCCCTGCAACCCCAGTTAAATTCCTGAACGTGATTTGGCGAGCTGTTGGCTTCTGAATCTCTAACACTGTCAAGAAGAAGCAATTGACCCTCTCTGCACCCACAATGGTAAAACAAGCCCAACATCTTTTAGGCCTTTTGGGGATCTGGAGGCAACGTATTCCTCATTTACAAATTTTACTTAAGCCTATTTATGCTGTTATTCACAAACTGGCCCCTCTTGAATTGGGGCCCTATACAACAAGGGCCTGTAGAATCTGTCCAAATTGCAATACAACAGTCACTCTCATTAGTGTCCCCTCTCCCTTCCCTAGAGAATCATTCACTGTAGAAGCTTTAGCAGTTTCCTCTCCTATCTCCTGAAATCTCTGGACCACCCTTGGTCACCATAAGTTGCCCATGGATTTCTGGTGTGAGAAACTGCCCTTCCTCAGCTCCACCCTATACACCATAAGAGTGGCAACTGCTGACTGCACACTGAGCTCTTCTGGAAACAGAGGTTCTTAGAGGCTCCAAGCCTGTGAAGCTCTATGCCTTTCTGTGGGTCACAAGGCAGCCCTATACAAGCTCAGCACAGCCACCAAAGCCTCCTTGCTAAGACAAAAATGTTACCTACAGGACAGAACTAAGTCTGGGTCCTCTGGAATATCCCACCTACAAGAGAGAGTGGCTTCTTCTGCCCTCAGTCCCTGACCAGTTGACAAGATGCTAGAGGAGGTCACCCCTCTCAGCGCCTTGGCTACCTGGGGAGCCCTTTGGGATCAAAGGAGTGAAGAGCAATGGGAGTGTACACTTTATAGACAGCATCAAAACTGTACATGATGGAGCTTACTGGAGACCTTCTGTTTCTCATTCCTTAATCCAGACGTCCTTGATAAAGAATGGGATCCAATCAATGGTCAACAAAATTACCTAAACTTTAGGCAGTCATCTTACCCTGGCCAACAAGTGACTCCATCTGTGCATTTGTACAGACTGCTGGACCATTGCCAATGGGCTCCGCCAACGGTAGCAACAGCCATTACTCATCCAAAGTTTCCCTCTTTGGGGAAAATGACTCTGGGAATCTCTTGCCAAATGGATAGCCAAAATACAAATCAAGGTTAAACATATCTCTGTGCACATTAAAACCACACTATCCACTTGGGAGTTCCACATATTGTTGAGCGACCATTTCACTTCTAAAAATACACAATGTTGGGCTCTTGAACAAGGTGTTCAGTGGAACTCTCACTGCCTTGGCCAGTCTCAGGCTACAAGCCTCATAGAACACCATCATGGCATACTTAAGAAAATTTAATTAAATGAAACATGATGTATTTCCATTATCAGTCAAACATCAGGGGTGAGTTATAATAAATAATCTGATTCCATTTTTGATGTTTGACAGTCAAAACCTTTCAAGCCCTGCCCTTCTGCCCCACAGTTGGGCCAGCTGATAAGAAAGCCCAGGGGCTCCCTTTTTCAGTCCTGGAAGGAAGTTCAAACCATGCAAGCGAGCCCCAGCCCACAGGTGGGAGTCTCCACCTCAGCTGTGCTCCCTAATCACAATAAAGACCAAACCAGTCTCCCTTTCCCTCTCTCAAGCCACTTTCAGATCTCCTTGGGAGTCTGCCCTATGCTCCCCAGAGCCCTCACTATATGAGTAATAAACCTTTTCATACCCTCTCAGGTGTTGTGTGGGGTCATCAGTCTTGACATCCAAAGCAAATTTTGAGTGGGATGACCACAACATACTTTCTCCTCAACCTCGATTAATACCTCACAAACAGTGGCTCATCAAAACTAGGCTTTAGGATTATTTGAGCCACTCTGATAGAACTTTGCAATTTTGACTGTAATTTGACTGCAAATTGGAAAATTTCTGAAGTCTCTATTGCAAAGGGTATTATCAACTGAGAACAGAAGTTCAGCTATCTTTTCCTTTTCTGTTTCTCAAATTAACTATTTGGCTATGTACTTTTTATCTGTCAATTCCGGACAAAATTGGGGGAAAGTCTACATCCACATAAAGCCACGATTCTGATTTCTTTACAACCTGTTAAGCCATGTTGCTGCAGAAACAACTAAGTTACTATATTAGGCACCATCATGAAATAAACTAACATGTTTAAAATTGGAGGTATTCTGAGTTGGGTGTCCCAAACATTCCTAAATGGTTCTGAGACTGGAATTTGAATGACTCAGATGTTCAGGACTGAACTTTCTTTTCTCTCAGTCTGGCACATTACTTACTTCTGTTTCAAGGATTTCACTATTACTGCTTGTTAAATGTATAGATTTGTTTCTGGGTGCAGAAATTTTCTTTTTATTAAAAAATTTAGGTGAGAAAACATAAACAAAATAGAAGCCTATTTATGGAATTTGTATATTATAATTATATAAATTTATATTTCATATAATCTTGTACCAAGTTGCAGGATACATTTTTAGTGCATTGGGATATGTAATTTCGTAACATCTGATCTCATGCACTTTCCTTTCCAGCTGCACTGGAATCCCCTGGGTGCAGCTATAACGAGTTTCAAGAAAGGATATTCATTCCTTTTGAATTTATTCAGAGGCAACACAAAAGCGATCTGCAAGTTTTAGCATCAAGAATTTTTACCCTATTTCAAAATTGCAGAAAGTCATGAATTAGCTTTAAAATTAACACTTCAGATGAGTTTTTTCCTATCTCAAAATGCATATTCCAGAGAAATATATTTTATATTAATTCTTTTAAATGAATACTATATTAATTAGTTGCATACTTTCTGGAAAGATGTCTTACAAAAAATGTTCCAGGGGCCGGTCCAGTGTCATGGTGGTTAAGTTTGTGAGCTTCGCTTCCGCAGTCCAGGGTTTGCCAGTTCGGATCCTGGGTGCAGACCTAGCGCTGCTCATTAAGCCATGCTGTGGCGGCATCCCACACAAAACAGAGGAATACTGGCACAGACGTTAGCTCAGTGACAATTTTCCTCAAGCAAAAAGAGGAAGATTGCCAACGGATGTTAGCTCAGGGCCAATCTTCCTCACAAAAAAAGAGAGAAAAAATCCACTAATTTGCCAGTGAGAAAACATATGTACATATATGATAAAATGAAATCCAATCCATGGAGAGAAAAGTGAGAAAAATTACAGGAAACAGCCACAGAAGGGTAAATATTGACAGAAAAGAGTAGGCTAGCAGATTATTATTTTGGTGCAAAACACATATTAAATCTCATTGCTTGGATGCACTTATGTTTTCACCCATGAAACTTCCATTGAGCACCATCATGTGAGAGGTACTGTGCTAAGCACCATAGATGTGATTGTAAGAAAGAGTCTCTACCCCTGAGTTGCTCACAATCAAGTAAGAAAGAAAAACATGTTAAGGAAGACAGAAGTGTTATAATATGGATTTACATGAATACTTTAGGAGCACACAGCCTCCAGCCTTTAATCGTTATTAGTCCGTATTTAAGGATTAGGGGATGAGTGCAAAGAAGGTGAGGTTTTAGGCTGGGTTAAAAGAGTACACCAAACCACATGATCATCTCAACTGATACAGAAAAATCCTTTGACAAAATCCAACATCCTTTTATGATAGAAAACGTTCAATAAGTTAAGAATAGAAGGGAACTTCCTCAACATGAAAAAAGCCTTATATGAAAAACCGACAACGATCATATTCAATAGTGAAAAACTGAAAGCTCTTCTCCTAAGACCAGGAACAAGACAAGGATGCCTGCTTTCGCCACTTCTATTCATTATAAGACAGGGAAATCAGGCAAAGAAAAAAAAACATATCCAAATTAGAAGGAAGAAGTAAAATTACCTCTGTTTGCAGATGACGTAATCTTATAGTTAGAAAACCCTAAAGAATATGTTTTAAAAAACTATTAGATCAAATAAACACATTTAGCAAATTTTTGGATACAAAATCAACATGGAAAAATTAGTTGTATTTCTATGCAATAGCAATGAACATCCAAGATGAAACTGGATTGGAAAAAAAAATCTATTTACAAACCAAAGAAGGGAATAAAATATTTAGAAATAAATGCAACAAACGAGGCACATGACTTATACACTGAAAACTACAAAACCCTGCGGAAAGAAATTAAAGAAGACCTAAATAAATGAAAAGATATTCCTTGCACAGGGATTGAAAGACAATATTGTTAAGAAACAATACAGAGATTCACTGCAATCCCTATTAAAATTCCAATGACGTTTTTTGCAGAATGGAAAAACTCATCCTCAAATTCATACGGACTCTCAAGGGACCATGAATAACCAGAACAATCTTGAAAAACAACAACAGAGATGGAGAACTCACACTTACTGGTTTCAAAACTAGTTACAAAGCACAGTAATCAAAACAGTGTGGTACTGGCATAAAGGCAGACATATAGATCAATGAAACAGAATTTAGTGTCTGGAAATAAACCCTCACATTTATGATAAACTGATTTTTACAAGGGTGCCAAGATTATCGAATGGAGAGAAAGACCAGTCTCTTCAAGAATGGTGCTGGAAAAATGACACCGACATGCAAAAAGTGAAACCTTATGTCACACCATAAACAAAAAAATTAACTCAAAATGGATTAAATGCCTAAACATAAGACCTAAGACTATAGAACTCTTAGAAGAAAACATAGGGATAAATCTATATGGGTCTACATTTGGCGATAGTTTCTTAAATATGACACCAAAAGCACAAACAACAAAAGAAAAAAATATACAAATTTGACTTTACTAAAATTAAAAGCTTTTGTGCACCAATGGACACTATCACGAGAATGGAAAAATTCACGGAATGGGCGAATATATTTGCAACTCATATATCTGATAAGAGTTTCATTTCCAGAATACATAAATAACTCCTGCAACTCAAAAAATAGTCAGAACAACCGAATTTTACAAATGGGCAAAGGACTTTGAAGAGACATTTCTCTAAATAAGATACACAAATGGCCAATGATCACATGAAAAGATGCTCAACATTAGTCAAATGCAAATCCAAAGCAAAATGGAATACAACTTTACACCTATTAGAATGCTTATAATTTGTAAAAATGGAGAATAAGTGTTAGCAAGGATGTGGAAGCACTGGAACCTCTGTATGTTGTTGGTGGAAACATAAAGTGCCATAACTGCTGTGGAAGCAACTAGGCCATTTCTCGAAAAGCTACATGTAAAATTACCATGTGATCCAGCAATTCTACCCTTAAGTATAGACCCAAAAGATTGAAAACGAGTGTTCACACAGGTACTTGTATAACAACGTTCATAGCAGTATTATTCACAACAACCCCAAAGTGGAAACAAGCCAACTGTTCATCAGTAGATAAATAAATAAACATACATCTCATGTATGTACATACAATGGTATATTATACGGCCATAAAAATAAATGAAATTCTGCTAGAACATGGATGATGAAACTTGAAAACACTATGTATTAAAATAAGCCAAACACAAAAGAACAAATATTATGATTCCACTTATCTATCTAGAAATATCTAGAGGTATCTAGAATAAGCAAATTCATAGAGATGGAACGAACATTAGCAGTTACCAGGGACTGAAGGGAGGGGAGAATGGAGAGTTACGGCTTAAGGGGTCCAGAGTTTCTGTTTGGGGTGATGAAAAATTTTGGAAATAGTGGTAACAGATGCACAACATTGTAAATGTAAGTAGTGCCATTGAATGGTACAATTAGCCAGGGTTAAAAAGGCAAATTTTATGTTATATTATATTTTATATATATATATATTTATACACACAGAGAGAGACAGAGAGATAATCACAAGAAAAAAATAGGAAAAAAACCCAAACCAAGGTGCAGAAGAACATACATAGTAAATTATCTTTGGTGTCTGTATTTGCATAAAGAAACATTGGAAGAATATATACAAAACTAATATAAATGGCTACTTATAGGTAACATGAATATTCAGCCCACACACACTAATCAGGTTCTCCTGGTTAAAATATAGAAATTCTCTGTCCTGGTTGGTAAGTGGCCACTCCCCAATTTCCTGAATTCCCTCTACCTCTGCTCTTACCCCTGGATTCCTGATTGCCCCATGATCCAGCAAGTAAAGAGTTAAGCCTGGCAGGGTAGAGGTCTGGCAGGGCCAACATAGAAGCAAGTGGGAGGGTAACTGGGTGGAAGGGAGACTTTGCATGCTAAACCTTTTAACAGCCCTGTGATTTTTGAACCATGTAAATATACTACCTATTTACCATAATAAAATATAAAAACTAAACCAAAAAGAAGAAGAAGAAGACGACAATTAAGAGAATTTCAACAAAACAAACGTGTACTCGTAAACCATAGTGGCACAAAGAACAAGAGGGCTCAGGGAATTGCAATTCTTCTAGACAGGCTTAAATACAGAGGGGAGAGACCAGGAGATGAGCTTAAACAGGTAAATTTAGGCGAGATATTAAAGAACCTCTATGTGGCATTAATTAATTTGAACTATTTCCATAGCACTGACAAACCATTTAGGGTTTTTTGGTTTGTTTTTTTTTTTAAATCAAGGGAATTACTTGAACAGATTTGCATGTTAGAAAAATAATTCTGACAACTGTATGGAGAACGGACTCAGAAGGAGAGAAATTAGGAGTAGGAGGGCTGAGATGATGAGGAAAGTAGTAATAAGATGGAAATGAGAAGTCAGGGCTAGAAGATACTGAAGAATGATCTAAGGGTCTTACAGAAAAATAATTAGCTTGGGGATTGAGTTAATAAAAAAAGGAGGAACAAAAGATGACTCTAAGAGTTCTAGCTTAGTTGACTAAAGAAGTGGATTTTGACCTTTAATGGGAAAATTCTAAATGGGAAATTATTCAGAATTTTGATTATGTGAAATGTGAATATATTGAGATGCCAAAGATAAAGCATGATGTAATGCAGATTTCAAATAAAGAGTTACTATGAAAATGATAATGATTTGTTTTCCATTTCATTTAGAAATGACTTACTAAGGGGATATATGCTAAATTTTACAGGAAAAAAAGAGTATTTTTACACATAAATAAAGGTCTAAACTCAGAGTAATACTGGAATAGATACAGTGACTGTTTTGTAGTGAGTTTTACAAACAAATGCCTTTTTGATTGTGATAGCTTAGGTATTATACAAGTAGAAAAATGACCTCTACGTACTGTCACTTATTCTAGGATTTACATTTTTATAGAGAAAGTAAAAATAAATATAATTTCTCAGAATGCCACCTGACATTTTTCCCAATAAATGTATTTCCAAATACCATGGTATTCTTCCGGGGATAATATTGTTTCATCAGAATGGAAAGTAAGATGAACAAGAGACGTTTCATAAAATCTTTATGACCAAAATGGCTTTTTACATAATTTGTCCAAGCATTCTTCTCTTAATTCTACATCTATTTCCAGCTTCCCGTCTCCACAGCTAAACTTTCAAAGTAATAGCCTATAATAATATTCTTCATTTCCTTCCCTTACATTTATTCCTCAATCCACTTTACATGCCCACTTTCTGTAAGTGAAGTGGTTGTTGCTCACGTCAACAGAGGCGGACACATGACTAAGTCACTTCATGTGAACTTTCTGCTGCATTTTCATGCTTAGATAACCCATCCTCCTTGAAATAGTCTCTTTCCTTGGGCTCTATGACACTAAACATTCCTTGTTTCCTTTATCCTTCTGTGATAATTTCTTCTCAACATCCTTTGCTGGCTTATTCTCCTCTATCCAGCCATTGAATTTCTCAGGAGTTAGTCATAGCCCTTCCCCTCTTCTCACTATACTCCCTTCCAGAAGAGCTCACCACATCTATGACCTCAATTTCCAGCTAGATGCCAATGATTCCTGACCCTCACCCTTTTATTTCAAATCTCTAGGCTAGAAATTCCTCTAGACTGCAAGCACAAATAACCAAATGTTTCCTTAACCTCTCAATGTGGATGTCTCAAATATACCTCAAGCTAACCGTGTCCAAATAACCCCCCGCTTAATCACTCCTATCAAAGATGATTCTCTTCCAATGTTCCTACCTTAATGAAATCATCATTCATCCAAGGGCACTTAGTAACGTTCTTAAAATTTACCTTTTATTAAATCCCCCTATCTATTTCTTCACCAAAGACTGTCAATTATTTCTTACTAAGTATCTCTTACTTCTGTCTATACTGTCAAAACCCTAGTCCAAACTACCATCATCTCTCTCCTGGATTGTTATAAAAACTTTGTCACTATTCCAAGTACAATCTTGCCCCCTCAAATCCGAAAAATATATTGGATGGAAAGTTTTTAGTCCTCAAATCTGTGAAGGAAGCATAGTAAAGTCTTGTTAGTTTCCAAAGTGCCTGTAGAAATGATGATAATTATTCAAATACACAACAGAAACAGCTATCCATATTACACATTATCATGAATAAATACCATCTCCAGTTTGGTTAGAGTCAGTAGTTTGAGAAGCGGTAGCGAAAAAGTGAGTGACAAACGTTATCTCCACTTTGCTACATCTCTTGCTCTCTATCTGACCTTTCAAAAACTGAAGTATCCAATCTGACTTTTCTCACTCAGTCTTTTCCAGATCTTTCTGGGGTCATCTGACAGCCTGGGAAGGCCTTGATGCAGTTCTCCAATAAGGGTCAGAAAGTCTTTAGTATGAAGATGTTCATCTATCTTCTCTTGGAGTAGAAGTGACTCCAGTAAAGTTTTGTTTCGTTTCAGGAAGGCAGATTGAGCCAGTTCTGCTCTTTTTCTGTTACAACTAGGACACTGAGAAGAAATGTGTTGCTTAGCTGTCGCCACCTGTTTTGCTATTGTCCTCATGTTTTTTAAATAGACTCTGTTCAAAAGCTCATCAGGGACAGTACAGTTTAAGACATCTCTCTCTGAAGGCTCTGCATCCAACCTAAACCGCAGCTTTTTCTGTCTGCTGCTGTTTTTCTCCTTAGAGTTCGCTCTACGATGGATCAGGTTTATCTTAATGGTGCAAAAAGACTGCAGGGCATTCAATTCTCCCTCAGATGCCCGAGTGATTTCTGTTTGAAGTTTAGTGTCTGGTTGGTACTGTTCAGAGTTAGTTTCTTTGCCCTTGAGGTAGTTGATCCATTTTCTACTGAACTTCTCTTCATAATTTTTGTACTCCGAAAGCTCAGATTGCTTGTCTCGATATTCCAAGTATGTAGTGGGCTTTCCACTCTCAGGTTTGCTCCCAGAGGCATGGGGCCAGGGTTGCAGTCTTTCAGAAAAGCTGAATGAACCAGATCTCTGTACCTCGTCAGCAAAGGACTTGAAGGTCTCGTTACAAAGGTCGGCCATAGCCCTGATGTCCGCTTAGGCCAATTTCCCTTGCCCTTCTGAATCCCCGGGCTCCTAGGCAGATAGCCGACACATTACATCAGACTCGGCTCCACATCTGCTTTGCTCTGGTCAAGATTGCTTCAGGAACGAGTCAGGCCTGAGCCGGCAGCTGAGCCAGGCTCCTCTTCCGGGATACGCCTTCCCGTTGCCTTGGCAACGCGGGGTGGTCATGCGCAGTAGGTCGCTGCGCCGCACCTCACCCTTTCCCCCGCCTCCCTCAACGCCGATTCCGCCTGCGCAGTTCACGCCGGGTTTGCAGGGACGGCTTCTCCGTTCGCTCTCTGGGTGTTGTTGATTAGTGCAAAACTTAAAAAACTAAAACCTGAGAAAAGGTTGCAAACTCCCTTTTCTCAGGGGTCAAACAAATATACGTGTGTATACGAGAATGCATGCCCCGCCTAAATGTATCCAAATTAAGAACAACAACCCTGCTGGCCAAAAGGCACAAGCAGAAACATGTCTGTCTGTCACTCATATAGCCAGGAGAACACCTATTTGTACGCCATGACTTAGGATAAAAATCAAAGTGCTGAAGCCATCCTAACGACTCCTGCATGACACCTCTTTCTCCAGCCTCATTCTGCACAATTTTCTGTGCTCCAGCATTGGGATGACCTTGCAGTTTTCCCAAATCGCAGGTTTTTGGTTCAAGCAGCTCCCCTTGGACTGGCATGCGAACGCCTGTCCTTCTTTATATGATTAATTACTGCTCCTCCTTCAAGTCCCATTTCCTCAAGAAGGGCTTCATTCCCACTCCCGCCCACAGCACTTTACATCCTTCCTTTCACAGTTTGCAACTATGTGTTTGTAGGAATATTTGATAATGACCCCCACATAGCCACACTAGATCAAAAACTCCGTGAAGGCAGAAACCATGTCACGGGTGCCCAGCATTCAGCAGTTACATAGAAGATGTTTGAGAAATCCCTGTTGAGTAATGCGTTGATTGACTAGGGAAATAGAAATAAATATCACCTCACACAGGTCCAGTGGATTTTCTGGAATAAGTACGATCAGCTCAAGGAACTCCAATCTTTTTTCTTTGTGGACTCCCCAATTTAGGCTGTTACTCATGACATACCCTTTTAAAACAGTCTTTTTAAAAACATGCTAGAGTTTTATCAGTAACTATTCTCAGAAATTATAAAATGTTATCTCTGGAGATGGGCTTTTTCTACATCTTAATAAATATCTGAGTCTAGGTCTTAGTGAGTATCTGAGATAATTTCAAGAGAACGGGCTCTCTCGCTCAATTCCTTCTGTGTGTGTGTGTGTGTGCTGTTATTCAAGTCTAGCCAGATATATTTAATGTTGTTTCAAAAATGTCCACTTTGGCAAAGAGTCAAAAGTCTGAAATCTTCAAAAAGCATCTCTCAAATATGAGCCAGCTTCATATTGAAGATAAAGAGATTCCAACTTCATTTATACAACCCAAATTATATTTTATTATATAATATTAGCCTTTAAAAAGAGGTGGCAGATAACTTGTAGATAGTTCCAAGTAATTTCCATATCTGAAAGGCTCAAGATTTTCATTCTTAATTTTTATTTCATAAACCTCCTCCTTTCTCTGAATATTTATGGGTAATTCAATATAATGCACATTTTGCCCCAAAACATTCAGCAAGGGAGCTATACTTTAATTTATATTCATATGTTCTAATATGCTAAATTTAAAAAAAAAGATAACTTTACCCTGTAAGCAGATAAATTTGGGGAAATATCCTGTAATTAACCAATTGCTTTGTAATAACCAGCATGACCCAGTAAACTGTTCAGCACCCTAACATTGTGTTATCTAAGGGAGTAAAATAGCTCAACAGTACTATATCATCATAAACCAAGATTCATGAAGACAGAAGTCAAAATTGGATTTTAAACATAGAAACTATCAGTTTGTATAAACCTTGTACTCTTTACCTTCAACTCTAACTCTATCACAGAATAAAGTTTAAAGGTGACTCTACTTAAAATCCACACTCTTGTTATCCTGGCTATACATGAAATAAAAATATTTGCTTACTCTCTTCCTTGTATATGAGAATTATCAGTGATATATATATGAAAAAAACAGACCATTCTATTAGCAGTACTGGCAAAATCTGTATTTCATATTGTTAAGAGAGATTAAGAGAACTGTGAACAAGTGTAATGTCTTACACTAATTTTTTTTTTAATTGAATGCTTCAAGTGAGAGGGAAAAACCTCAGGAATGCAGAAAAGGGAAACGGGAGTGGAGAGTAGCAACTTTCTATCTTATCTAAAATCTTTTTAGCCTGTAACAGTCGATACAAATCATTCCTACTTACTATACTGAAAGCAGATTTAATCAAGATTTGCAGGAAAAAAAATATAGTATGACATTTTAAACATTTTATTGTTTTTATCAGGAAAAAAACCCCAAGGGATTGACAGAGGAAATATTTATAGCCTTCCCAGAAAATGCATAGCAATATTTCAGTGTCTCGATAACTTTGTTACATAATTACTTATTCTGTATTTAGCAAATGTCTATGAACCTTGGAGCAGTTTTTTTTGCAAAACCAAAACTAGTTATCTAAAACTAAAATTAATTAACCAAGACTAAAACACATTATCCAATGAACACTCAAATGTGCAAAGAAAATGGTGCACATTTTTTTCCTGTTATTAATGTAATCTTCCTTACAAGTTCTCATCCATTTTGGTAGCTATGCAAAACCATTAACTGGATGATTAATGATATCCCAGACAGTCCCATGTCAGTCAGTCTCATTTTGACAAATATTTAGTCAATGCTAAATTTAGCTCCATAACAGAGCTATTCCTTCCTCCCAGGATGGTATCTTCCTAGAGGGGCAAACTTTACCTTTGGGACATCCGGCATACGGGGCCCTGACTTTGTGCTGATCCTTTAGCTGGTCCCCAGCGCATAGTGCAGGTGGTCCATGGGTGTGTGCTGTTTTCCACCAAGTCACAGTTAGTCAGGTTCTTTCCAGGGTCCTAACAAAATCCAAGGCTAGTGGAACTTGTCACAACCTTTCCTGGCTATGGTGCCTAGGTCATGACACCCAGTGGTACTTTGGCTCCCTCCTGGAGGCTGGCTCTGTTTCTTTCAAAAACATGCTGAGAAGTGGCAGAGAAAATGGCAGATGTGCTCCAGCACCCAGCGCAGCCTATAGCCTTTGCCACTTCACTATCTTTCAGACTTCCTCTGGCAAACTCTTCCTCCAGCAATCTCAAGCATCTTGGCATCTCTTAGGCTCTGATGGGGTCGCCAGGGTCCTTTATAGAGCATGTTGTGGCTGAAGGCTGCCTGGGGTGGGGGTGGGACAGGATGGAAGGGAAGGAGACAAATCAGATGCCCCTGGCCTAACCGTGCTATGGTGCTACTGTTATTTTCCTGCTGTCACTGTATCTTCCCTCATAGTTCTCAACAGGGAGTGGTGCAAAAGCTCTTCTTCTAGCCTTTCCTCAACAATCAAATATGCTTTGCAGTTATGGGGCTTAAACCTGGAGACAGGAACTGAAAACAAATTAGACTTCCTGTGCGACTCCCTTTCTCTCTCATTTCTCTTTCCTTGGAGGAAGAAGGGCATGCCTTTAGCTTCTTCCTGTCTGACAAGCAATTCACCTCCTTGCCAAGGAGGCGTTTGGCCTGTATCTCTTCCTGGGGCCATTGTGGTATACAGGGTAGCAGGAAAGAATCTAGTTTATGAATATGGGAAATTAAGTTGACAGATCCTTAAAAAATATTCTACCCTTTACATAAACTTCACAACACTGTACTTGGTTCTGTGCATCAAGCAAAATGAAATATTATTTCTACTCCTAAGGGGCTAAGATGGATATGTCAGGAATCTCACTGTGAGAAACCATTTTTTGTGAAGGCAAGAATCTTAACATCACTCATGGTAAAAAATGATTTCAATACAGGGCAGTGGTTGTTCTTCATTTCTGTGAAATGTTTCTACTTTGCAAATATCTCAATCTTTCCATTTTTTCCTATGTGTCTTCAGTTTTATAATTTTTCTGAAATTGATTAATTGCCTTATGAAGAGCTGCTTTTTACTTTAATGGCTATTGTTTTGCAAAGGTATTATACATTTATCATAAATACTTTAAAAGATAAAGACAAACCACAAATACTGATTTTAAGTAAAAGTTACCTGAATTCTGACTTCCCAAAAGATTCTACCATAAACACTTATAAAACATTGTATGCTTTTCCTTGAATAATTTTTGCTAATAAAATCTAGATTATGTTTAATTATGGTTTTATGAACTATTTTCTTCAGTTAGTAATAATAGGAACACTTTTCCATTCAATTTATAAAAATACTTTCTCAACATAATCTTAAAGGCTGTATTACACTATTGAATTTATTTAACTAGTTGAATTATTTAGACAGGAGTTATTTCCAGTTTTTTGCTTCTAAAAATTATTAGAAGAAACTTATACACATTCATAGCTATACATACTGGATAAATTCTGGAAATTGTAATTCACAGGTCAAGATGTAGGTACAGTTTTAAGGCTTTTGAGACACAAACACCTCCTCCTCACTTTTTACCCCCTACTTCAAGATAAAAAAAATCAAGATATGATACTATTTTATCCATAAATACTTCAGCTTATATCTCTAGAAGAGAGGGCCTTTGTAAAAATGTGATTACCACATCTAAAATGTGATAATTCCTTAATATCCTCTACTAATTATTCTGTATTTGAATTTCTCTGATTATCTCAAAAATGCCTTTTTGCAAGTTGCAGTGTTTGAATCAAGGTCCCTTGGCTGCATTTGGCTGATATAGTGCTCAAGGCTCTTTAACCCACTGCGCTTCCAAAGTGTGAACAACTTAAAAAACAACAAAGAAAAGAAGGAAAAGGCAGAGCAGTTTAGCTTTCTTCTCTGTATCTACCATTATGTGCCCTATAGAAAATCGTTATTTTAAAATTGTTTATCCTTCTAATTTTCTTTTTGAAATTATAAATCAATAAACATTTGTGTCTCCTTTCTTACAAAAACAAATATTCGGCATACTCTACACATTGCTTTGCACTTTTTTTTTCATTAAAAATACATCCTGGATATCACTTCATATCAGCATATAGACATCTTCCTCATTTCTCTTTACCACTGCACAGTATTCCATCGTGGAAATGTACCACAGTTATCCCCACATTTTGATGAGCATTTTGCTTTTATAAGAAATCAAATTTTTCTTTGTATTTGTGGAGATAGATCTCCAGGATTATTCCTAGGAGTGAGATTAGCGGATCAAAGGATAAAGGCACGTGTAGTTTTTTTTTTTTTTCACATTTCCAAATTCCCCTCTAAAGGGGGGTCTACATTTTGCGTTCCTCCCAGCGATGTATGAGAGTGCCTGTTCCCAAGAGCCCGGCTGACAAGATATGTACTCGAATTTACGGATTTTTGTGAATCTAATGGATGAGAAATGGTATCTCATTGTGATTTTAAGTTGAATTCTTCTCATTTTGAGTGAGACTGAACACCATTTCATGTGTATAGGGTCATTTACATTTCTCTTTTTTTAAGTAATTTTATTGAGATTATAATGGTCTATAACATTGTGTAGTTTCAGGTGTACATTACTGTTTATCAATTCCTGAATACACTTCATCGTGCCCATCCCCAGTAGTCTAATTTTTATCCATCACCATACGTGTGTGCCCCTTTGTCCCTTCTACTCTGGTAATCTGTTCTCTTTATCCAAGTATTTGTAATCTTCCATATATGAGTGAAATCATGCAATATTTGTCTTTCTCTGTCTGGCTTATTTCGCTAAACATTTACGTTTCTTTTTATGTATAATGTCTATTCATTTCTTTCACCTATTTTTACATAGAATTTTAGTTTTACTCTTCTCAAGTCTTAACAGCACTTAAAAGCTCTTTGATTTTGGAAATAGTATCCATTTGTCTGTGACATAAGTTCCAAATGATTTTCCCAGTTTGTCTTTTTATTTTCCTATGCTGGTTTTTGCCATGCAAAAGTTTAATTTTTTTATTTCATATATCAAACTTATCAATATTTGTTCTTATTGCTCTTGGATTCTTAGTCACGTTTGGAATAATTTCCTCTACTCCCCTGTTATAAATAAACTCACCCGTGTTTTCTTACAGTGCTTGTGATTCTTGTTATTCCCTTGCTTTAAAACTCTGATCCTGGGGCCGGCTCCGTCGCCGAGTGGTTAAGTTCACGCGCTCCGCTGCGGCGGCCCAGGGTTCGGATCCCGGGCGCAGTCATGGCACTGCTGGTCAGGCCAGGTAGAGGTGGCGTCCCACATCCCACAGCTAGAAGGACATGCAACTAAGGTATACAACTGTGTACAGGGGGGTTTGGGGAGATAAAAGCAGAAAAAAAAAAAAGATTGGCAACAGTTGTTAGCCCAGGTGCCAATCTTTAAAAAAAAAAAAAACTCTGATCCTTTTATAGTTCCTTCTCTACTACAATATGGAGAATGATTCTAATTTTACATTTTTCCATATGGCCATCCACTGATCCCAACAATACTTAGTAAACTGTTCTTTGTTACCCCCCTGTCTTTACATGCTTTTTCATAAATTCCCACACGCACTGCACTGAGGTTTGTTTCTTTTTCTGGAATTTCAACTCTAGTACATTGGTCTGTCTTTCTAGTCACATACCAATACCATGCTGTTTTAATAGGCTCTGTAATATGTTTTAACATCTCATAGGGCCTGACCCCTCGCCTTCATTTTCAAGAATTGTGTGGATGTTCTTATTTGTTATTTTTCCAAATGAGCTTTATAACCAACTTGTCTTGTTCCAGGATAACAGTAAAGTACATAACGGTATTTTAATGGAATGCACTAAATTTATAATCATTGGGAATTTTTTTTAAACAGTTCTTCCTATCCAGTAATATATCTTTCTATGCATTCAAGTGTACTTTGGGATCTTTGGGGTGGTTTTCCTCATTTAGGTTCTGTCTGTTTCTTTTTAAGTTTATGTATTTTGTTTTATACACTTTTGTTTTAGTGGTTGTAAAGCAAGTAGTTTCTTCTACTATATCTTCTATCTGGTTATTATTTGTTTGCTAGAATGCTACAGGTTTCTGTATTTTTGTTTTATAGCCGGCTAGGTGAGTAAATTTTTATTGCCTAGAGTAGCTTTTTATTTTATTAAGGTTATTAATTTTTAAATGGACTTGTTTCTTTCTTTTGCCATACAGCTATGAATTTTAATACATGTAACAACCACCAAAATCAGTATACAGAGTTCCCTTGTGGTATATCCCTTATGGCCACTCCCTCAACCTACCAGTAACACGGTCTATAAGAGTTTTCTCATTGATTTTGTCCTGCGGTTTTCCAGATATATAGTCACATTATCTACAAGTTAAGATAGCCCCTTCCTTCCTAATTCTTATTCCTCTGATTGCTTTCTCTTATCTATTTTCTTTATCTAATACCTCCACCACACTGTGAGGTAGTGGTAAGGTTAGTAATCTTACCCATGTTAAAAATTGGACATTTACCTTTGTCTTTACAAATTTGTAAATGAATATAAAACTTCTCATAGTTTAGAAATGTTTTTGAACTTAGAAAAACACAAAATCAAAATGATCTGTGTGACACAAAATTGTCCTATAAAATGCTATTATAGCAAAACTCTGGGAGATAGATAAATGGATAAACAGTTGAGGAAATTCATAAATTAATAGAGAATAAACTCTCCAATTAAAGACTTCAAATAAATCTGTCATCTATGTCCTTTCAATATTGCCAGAGTATTATTCACTTTACGTAGAAATCATGTTTTAAAAACTTGAGTTTGAATAAAATTCAATCCTGCAAATGTAGTGGGTTTTTATTTTTAAATAATTTCTAAATATGTGATATTTATCTGAATTTTTTCTAAATAGACAAAGTGATTTATACATCACTGGCATAATATAAATTAGCAACTCAGTTGGAGTCTGGGTGTTCCAAATGTCACAATTTTAACCAACATATTTTTTAGAATGAAGAAAAAGAAGCATAATCTCAGTTATCTTTTTTTAAAGGAAATTATCAGAGATGTGTGGATCATTGTGTGTGTGTGTGTGTGTGTGATGTGTTAATTTGCTAGAGTTGCTGTAATAAAGCATCACAAACTGAGTGGCTTAAAAAAACAGAAATTATCTCACAGTCTGGAAGATAGGAGTCCAAAATCAAGGCATTGGTAGAGTTGGTTCCTTCTGAGGTCTATGAGGGAATGATATGTTCTGGGCCTCTCTCCTTGACTTTGGATGGCCATCCCCATGTTCATATGAGGTTCTCCCTGTCTGGTGTCTCTTTGTCCAAATTTCAGCTTTTCATAAAGACACCAGCCGTATTGATGCCCAATATTGGTATCTCATCCTAACAACCTCATTTTAACTTGATTATCTCTCTAAAGACCATGTCTCCAAATAAAGTCACATTCAGAGGTACTGGAGGTTAGGACTTCCATATAAGAATTTGGGGGGATACAATTCAACCTATAGTATGTGGTTTATATGAAAACCAAATTAAAGGCTAGTTAGACAGCCTGCCTCTGGGATAGGCTTTTAGTATACAACTGCTAGTGATTTGCTAAGGGAGAAAAATAGAATTGTCGAATATAGGGACTTAAGACAAACTGCTTTATAGGTGTACCTGGAGCTACATTCTAGCAATTTTGACTTTGTTAATTAAGAAGCACTTTTGTCTCAGATGAAGGCCCGTGGGGAGCCTTGTGAATGCAAGTGATCTTCTCTGACACTATCATAAACTTGACTGGCCAGCCTACAGAGTATTTGCTCACATCTAGTGTTTTAAGAAAGAAATTAGTGTTCTTATTGGAAAATAGGTAAAATTTGAAATTTTCATTTTAAACAGTTCTTTTACAATATCTTGATTGGTGTAGTATTTTGGGATTTTTAATGCTTTTAGGCATTAAGCAATGACTTCCTACTACTCCTTCTGAGTATTTGATAAAATCCTGAACCAGTGTAGATCATAAATTACTCACATATTTTAGAAATAGATATCTCCAATATATTTAGGTGCATCGATGGTGATATTCTTCACAACAAATAATGTTAAATATGAATTTGAATTGTATGGTCTCTTTGGCTATTTTGTCTTGAAAATTCTATGACAGTAACATGATGGATAGGTTTTCTAGCCTTATTTATTCCCTCTTCATTATAGTTCAAGTTCAGAACGGTTCTCAGCAACTTTATGCAATTTTACACAGTTAAGACCCTGAGCCTTCGGGCAATACTATTTAAGACTGATCTTCGTATCTAGGAAATTAATATAAATCAGAACCAAATTATAATTTATTTCTCTTCAAAGCACAGAGGATGTATGAAATGAATTCAAAAATGTTGCCATTAATTTGAATTTGAGTTACATACTTTTGTGTTTTCCAGGCAGGACAGAGTTCTGTGGCTCTGGATGATTGGGAAAAAGATTGGAATTTATAGTAGTTGTCCTGAAATCTACTACATAGAATTATTTTTCTTTTACTCAATATCTTTGCAAAGCATTCTACTGTAATTTTTCTACATACAAAGTAAGCTTTCACTGTAAAATGAATATTCATATGATTGCATAGGGTTGAATGACATAGAAATTGCAAATAATTTCATTTGAGACCGATCTTTGTAGAACTATTTTATTGAAGTGTTCAAAGCAATCATAAAAATATCACTATGCTCCGGAAAGACATCTAATGTAATAAATTGAGCTCACAGCCTCAACTTACTTTATCTCCTTATTTTAGATAGCCATTTTCCAAAAACAAACTCTATCACTGAAGAATGTAAGACTGTTTCTTCAGAGCCTTCCATGCTTAACTTGAAAGCTGTCAACCCAGGAGGCTGAAACAGAGCAAGATTATGAAACCTGAGTGAATGGCTCATTCTTTGCGCCCATGCCCTTGCTGCATGCTGCCCCGTGGTACAAGCCTGAGAGGTATGCACTATGATAGCTAATGAAGCACGTCCTTTATGTCCCACTGGCCAGAACTCTTATTTGAAGCCTGTATATTATGCCGCTGAACTCTCACAATGTCAGCCTTTGTTCTGGCTAGCAGAGGCTGTTTCTTGTCTTTTCTGTGGCTGAATTTCATGCGTCAAACTTGTTAGACCCTTTACTAATAAGCGAGGCTATATGTCATTAAACTAATTTCTGTTGTTTGTAAAGTTGTTTTTCTTTGTTTGGCTTTGTCTGCCCTTTTTTTATTATAGCACCCTCCCCAAGCCAAGAATATATAATTTTGAAACTTCTTGGAGATGATAGAAGCTTGGAGATGAATGCTACTGACTCTGCTACAAGTTCCTTTTCTGTATTAAATATAGTGATAACAATTAACATTATAAGAACAAAAACAAGAATAAAACTCATCCAGAATGAAGAGAATGGCATCAAATGGATTAAAATCCATCAGACAGCCTAATCCTTAATATAACTGAGACATACTAAAATTGGTCCACGCTTGTTGTATTTTAACGTATTATTCTCATACTATGCTGTCTGATTAGGTATCTTCTTTTCCTCAACTGCTATTATATGGATATGTCCCAATGCAAGCTTTGGTAAAGTGACCTAAAGAACAATTGAGAGTGATTCCCACAGCACTCTATAAAACGTGGACTTCAGTTAACCGAAATACAAACAAGAAATCTTAAGTAGTCCCTCAGAGCCTATACATCTTAAAAAGGAAAAATGATGACCCCTCCCCAAACTTAAGTTGTATCACTTCTGTTTCTTGCAATGTAATAGGGACAGAAGCACCCACCTCTTAGGGTGGTGTTAAGTATTAAATGAGATAGAATAGACTAAACCTTATTATCCAGCACATGGTAGTTGCAGTCACTATCAATACGATTCTGGAATAGATTTAATAGGGAACCTGAACACAGATCCTTCTAATACTGGCCCCTCCATTGTGAGTTATCTAATTTTAATAAGCTTTTTACTTTTCTGATTCTTAAGTTTTGCATTTGTATCCTACCTGCCTAGTAAGATTTGTCCAAAGCATTAATTACAAAATGCTTTGAACAACAGATAAGTACAAACGTACACGTTACTTCCCCGAATGAAAAGAGAAAATGAAGTGATGAAAACACATCAACTCCTTGGGCCCTGTGATCTCAACATTTCTACCATCTTCATATTTTTTCTGATTTTCTGACCTCCCAATTTAAGTGAGCTTATCAAGTGTTTCAGGGCAATAGACTATAAATGCCAGAAAAGTAAATCTCACAATGCCAGCCTTTGTTCTAACTAGCAGAAGCTGACTTCTCTCATTTTCCTTTGCTAAAATGCATGCATCAAACTTGTTAAACTCTTTAAGTGCAAACGCACGTCCCTCCATAGAATTTATTTTACTTTCTTCCTCTTTTCATTTAGATTAAAAAATGTTTTCTGGGGCCAGACCCATGGCCTAGTGGTTTAGCTCAGTGCAGTCCACTTTGGCAACTCTGGTTCATGGGTTCAGATCCCGGGCACCGACCTACGCCACTCAGCAGCCAAGCTGTGGCAGCAACCCACATATAAAAAATAGAGAAGGATTGGCACAGATGTTAGCCCAGGACAAATCTTCCTAAATCAAAAAAAAGAGGAAGATTGGCAACAGATGTTAGCTCTGGTTGAATCTTCCTCAGAAAAAATAAAGAAGAAAAAAATGTTTTCTATCAAATTTTCTAATCTTTGGTTAAGGAAAATGCTGTCACGAATAAAGCTAAAATCTGAATTAGCTTCGGATTTTTATTTCATGTTAGGACATATGTAATAGCATTATAACATATTCATATAATGTAATCACGATATTCATAATAGCATTAATGCATTTGTGTCAGACCTGCAGTATTTCCAATAATTGCTTAATCACCTCTTCCCATCGCATATCAAGATATTTTGTAAAGTACACCTAAAAAAATCCGTATTTAATTCCAACAAAAACATTATGGAATATAATGATGTCCCTCTTCCCCATTCCTCCTCTAATACTTACGTTGTTTAGAAGTGAGTTAAAGATCAAAATCAATTTGAGAGTGGAAATTGTTTGGACTAGGAGTTGAAAACTGCCAACTTTTAAAAGATTATATGTAGATCTTCATTTCTAAGTGGGTCACTGTCTCACAGGAAAAGATATCTAGGTAAGTGTCTATTTTATACTTCACAAGTATATCTGAGCAAAATGATTAATCAAAGTAAAGAAAAATTCCATGAGATTGACAGGCTATTTTGTCAATATTTTTGGCCATTTATGCTCCAAATTCTCATCTTGATTGAATGTTTCTCAGGGTAGGTATTATTTTTTCATCTGTTTGGCATGTCCACCCCACTCCCAACCCTGGCGTGAACTGTATCTCATAATCAGTTCTGCCACGACCCAGTGACTCAGGGCATAGTGCTCTAAGGCATGCAGAGCAAAAGGAATTCAAAAGGAATGCTGAGCAACATACTTCCATTTATATAGTATTCCATTTCTCATAAGAGGACAGCAAATTTAAAAACTGTTTGAAATAATTTGATTTCCTTCATTTTCTCCTACCGCTAATAAGTATTTGAAGATACTTAAGCCATCAAAGACCTAAAATTATTAGATGTTGAAAGTCATCAGACAATAACAGAAATTTGGTAATTGGAGTATTAAACTGTGATCGTGAGCTTATAAACTCATGAAACACAGGGCAGAAGCCTGCAAATGAGCCAAGGAGTCTGGCTCCTTGGAGTCATCCTTGGGGCCTTCCTCTCCTCCATCAAATGTTCCAATCAGTCTTAAAGTCCTGTAATGACACGTCTCCAAACTGGCTGCTTCTCTTCAGTCTCTGCAGGCCCTTCTCAAATCCCCTGGGATGAGGTGCCATCATTTTTCACTGGATCTAATGCACCTGTCTTCAAGATGGCCTCACAACCTCTAGCCTCTTCCCACACCCTTCCCGTCCTTCCTTCCACTCCAACTCCTTTCTGAATAGTTATCCACACACTGCCGCCAGAAGGAAGCACAGCTCAGATTCCGCCCCCCGCCCCCCCGCCGTTTCATGTTTCCTGTTGCTTCTCTTCATTTTGTCTTTCCTGAAACCATTAGCGGATATGCATTGGCTTTTTCAGATTGAAAACAAAACACACAACAAAGCCAGGGAGACATTCAGGATAATATAGTCACTAAAGGCTTTAAGTAAAAATACTTCAGGAAAAAAGATAAAGGAAATTGTTTAAACAGCTGAAAATTCCCCTGAGTGATAGAACAGTCAGTACTCAACAGCAGCTTTTCCTCTGCCTCCTACTCCGTTCTCCCAGCTGATTACTACTCATCCTTCAGGTCTCAGCTTATCTATCACTCCTTCAAACAAGCCTTTCCCTCAGACCCCTAGTACTCGTGCTTTCAGTACCAGACCATGCATGTAACCATCACCACCTTAAAAATAAGTTCACAATCATGTGATAAGTTGTTTACTCTTTGTGGTAACTGATGACAAGCTCTACCAGGGCCGGAAAAAGTCTGTCTTCTCCAAAATTGAATTATACATCTTGCACATATCCCACCATAGATAAATTTTGAAAATAATAAATCAATCAAATGATTAAATAATCGATTTGACAGTCTGGCAGTAGTTCTGGCAAGTCTGCAGCATCTCTGACAGCACCCCTCTCAGAAGTAGGCCTATGTTGTCCCTACTTTTACTTTGCATGTAATGGTCATTCAGGTTCTTGAAGCAGCTGACTGCCCAGGCCTCAGTCAGTAAAGAGAATGCCTGTCAGGTGTCCAGCCTGTGTCTGGTTTGGAGTCCTAATCCCTGGCACATGGCCTGGCTTGAGCAGCAGCGTCAATTTGTACAACCCGGTGGCCTCTGCTTCAAAACCCCTCAGAAAGAGACTATAGGAAGCATGCATTGAGAAGGGGTCCTCAGAAGAGGCAATTTACCAGGAAGGCACCTGGCCTGGACCCGCCACAGCACTTTAAAGCTGCACATTAAAACCACTTTTTAAAATATTAGGTGGTGGCCAGACCACACCTAATGCCAATTAAATCAGAGTCTTTGGGGTTTGAACCCAGACATCGGTATTTCCTATAACTCTCCTGAGGATTCTAGTGTGAGGACAAGTTCGAGCTTCTGCACTATAGGACTTGTTCGTGACGCTCTAGCACCAGGAGAATACAGCACTACCTGGGAGAGTCTTACGGGACAGAATCTCAGCTCCTCTCAGACCAACTGAATTGGAATTTACAGTTGGTCAAATGATTTGGTGATTACTATGCATCTATGCATATTGAAGTTTGAGAAGCACTGCTCTATGACACATGTCCTAAATATCCTTTTATAAAATAGCCTAACTTACCCATGACTACCCTATGCTTGGCCACTGTCTGTCTCTCCTTCTCTCCTTCTACCATTGGTCCTTCTCCCCGATCTTTGTTCCAGCCATTCAGAACCACAGTAGCCCCATATGCCACCCTCTTTCTTTCTCAGTAAACTGTTTTATTTTTCTCCCCAAAACCCCAGTACATAGTTGTATATCCTAGTTGTGTGTCCTTCTAGCTCATCTATGTGGCACGCTGCCACAGCATGGCTTGATGAGTAGGTCCACACCCAGGATCTGAACAGGCAAACCCAAAGCCACTGAAGCAGAGCTCGCAAACTGAACCACTGTGCCACTGGGCCAGCTCCCTAAACCGTTTTTATAACGTTTTAAAATATTTTAAATGTTCAGAAAGTTCAGAGGAAAAATACAACTAAAACCCTTGTACCCAACAATAATATATAACAAAAATAAACTCTTAATGATAATTGGGTCCTTTATTATTAAAAAAAATAAATAATATGGTATAAATGAGAAAACTAAAGCCATCTGGTCATCTTCACTCAGTTTTATTCCATATGATTCTTTCCCAAATGTGCTCACTATCCTAAAGTTGGTATGTATATTTTGTGTCTTTCCCACGCATGTATTATTTTCCCATTTGGAATACCTTAGCAAATAAAACATACAAGAAAACCTGTCCTCATGGAGCTTATATTCTAGTGTGTGGAGACAGATAATAAGCATAATAAATAAGTAAATTACATTAAAAGGTGATATGTGACATGAAGAAAACTAAATCACCAAAGATTGTGAGGAAGTTCTGAGGAGTGTTGTAATTTTAAATACAGAGATCAGGGACGGTCTCTCCAAAGAGATGAAATTTGAACAGACATGAAGGAGGTGAGGGGATGAGCCATGAGTTTGTTGAGGAAAAGTGTTACAGACTGAGGGAACAGCAAGAGCAAATGTCCTCCACTGAGAGCACCCTGATGTGTATAAAAAAACAGCAAAGGTGTTTGTGGGCTGACTGGAGGAGATTAATGGAATTGGAGGTTAATAGTGCAGAGTTAGTGAGAACCCAATCACGTAGGGTTTTGTAGGCTGTTGTAAACTCTTTGGGTTTTTCTATTGGTAAGATGAATAATGATTAGAACACTGAGCAGACATTTTAATAGGATATCTCTGGCTGCTGTGACTTTGGATGCAGATGGGAAAGTAGGATGGGGGTTGGACTACAAAGATAGATGCAAAAGTCCAAGCAAGAGATAATAGTTTCTTGAACCAGAATGGTAGCAGTAGAGGTTGTAAGAAATGGTCATATTTTGGAGACATTTTGAAATTGAACTTCAAAGATTTCTCAATGGCATTGGGCATGAGGTGTGAGAAAGTGAACAGTTAAGAAGGAAAAAGTGGGAAGATTGAGTTATCATTAATGGAAATAGAAAAGACTGCAAGGAAAACCATTGGAGAGGAAGGCTGGAAATGCAGCGTTTGGAAATTTTAAGTCTGAGATGCCTGTAGGTACCTAAGTGGAGATATTAAGTAGGTATTCCAGTAGGTAGGTCCAGAGACTAAGGGGAGGAACCTGGATGGCAATATGGAAGTTAGAAAGTTATGAGCACATAGATAGCATTTAAAGCCATAAGGCAGGAGGAGATCACAAGAGGAGTGTCTACAGATGAGAATAGAAAACGGGAAGCCCTGCGTACTCTAATATCAAAGTTTGGGAATGTGAGGAGCAAAAGACACTGAGAAGGAGCAGCAAGGGAAATACAAAGAAAACCAGGAGAATGTGGGTTCTGGAAGCCCAGTGAAGAAAGTATTCAAAGAGAAGGAAGTGAGCAGCCATATCAAACGCCCCAAGTAAGATAAGGGCTGAGAATTAACCATTAGATTTATTAATGTGGAAGACTTTGGTGACCTTGACAAGAGTAGCTTTGAAGTGATGGAGATGAAAGATTCATGAGAACTAGATGTTGACAGAATTTAAAGAGAGAAAAAGGAGATAATGAGTATAGGTAACTCTTGAAAATCTTTGCTATAAAGGGGAACAGAAAATGGAGAAATAGCTGGAGAAGCAAGTGAAATCAAGAGAAGATTATATTTAATGTGAGAGAAAAATGGTATGTGTGTACGCTGGTGAGAAATCCAATCAAGTGGGAAAAGGTACAGATGCAGGAGACAAGACGAGAAAGGCCCAAGTGATGTTCTATAGTAGGTGAGAGAGGGAGGGATTCAGTAGGTGTCAGGCAAGATTGGCCTTAGAAAAGCACACAGACAGGTCATCTAAAATAATAGGAAGGAAGGTGGTATATACGTGCACAAAAGCTGATAGGTATTTAATTTACAATATAATGACGTATAAAGGTTACTTCATTGCTAATTAACAGTCAATGCCACATTAGTGGCTAACGCTATCAAAATTTAAATATGTTAATGTTCTGTGGGTATTGATAACTATTTCATTAATGAGACCGATGTTGTGTAAGCTGAAGTAACAAGCTTTTAGTTTAATATTCCTATTTCTAATTCTGTGATTAACCAATGACAGACAACTAAATTCCTTAAAAGCATACTCCTTTTCCATAAAAGTAAATCATTTCTTCCAATGTGACAAATAAGAAGAAGATCTGTCATAGAAAGATGTAGGAAATGAGAGGGCAAGCCTGCTCCCATGATCAACCCAGACTTGTTCTTAGGCAAATCAATTTTTTTTTCCTGCCTGAGGAAGATTGGCCCTGAGCTAACATCTGTTGCCAATCTTCCTCTTTTTTGTATGTGGGATGCCACCACAGCATGGCTTGATGAGGGGTGGGTAGGTCTGCGCCCAGGATCCGAACTCGTGAACCCCAGGCCACAAAAGTGGAGTACACAGACTTAACCACTATGCCACTGGCTGGCCCCAGGTAAATCAATTTTATGAAACAGACGTAGAACTAGATTTTCTTTAAGCTGTCTGTGCCTACATATATCTGAAAAATCTTTATGTGCTCCTGGAGATATGTGTATGCAAGTTGAAGACCACGGTTTGGAAGAATGCATGCCAGACTAAAAATCTAAAAGCTGCATACTTAGCCTTGACTCACCAGAGCTAACTTTTGACTGTGTAAATCACTTAACCTGCTGAACATTGACTCTATCTTTGCAAAGTACGGAAGTTCGGCTAAGGCAATAGTTTCCAAAGAGTTTCAAATAAATATTCCCCAAGAAGTGTTCTTTGAAAAATGTACATATGGTCAAACAAGACTGGGAAATGCTATAAACTGTGCTGTCTTTTGTGGAGAATACAATACACATCAGTAGAATAAATTCAGAGAATTCTTGCAGTGGAAAAACTGTTTAACTTTATTTAATCCATTGATTTCTAGATTATTTGACCATAAAAACTTTTCTTTTTGTGTTATAGAATGCACTTCAAGAATCTCTAAACCGGAGTTGTCTGCAATTCTTTCTAGCTACACAGTTCCATGATTAAACACAAAACATGTAGCTGGATTCAAGCCATAATTCCAGTCACCAATCTGATTAAATGATTCATCTATTCCGTAGGGTTTAACTTTATTTTAAGATAGCTGAAGCTGCTCTAGAAATAACTAAAAGAATGTACATAAAAATATTTTGCTTCAAGATTCTCTTTCATTTCTTTACTATTTCTACAAGTGCTCCTGCAGAAAACCCTATGCCTCCATATATATTTTGTCACCATTGAATAGGAATGAGGATTGTCCTCATCTTTAATTTTAAAGTTTAAATCTAAATTTAAACATCTGAAGCAGAACATGCAAAACCTCAGTTTGGGTTAGTGTCTCTCTAACCCAGCCAGATAGTTGCTGAGCTCTCAGCCCAGACTCTGGAGTCTCAAGGATGAAGACACATCTCTTGTTTCTCTAATCTCTGTACCTGCCTGGCACACAGTAGGCACAATAATTATTTCCTAAATGAATATCGTGTTTCTGCCTATTCATATGAATTTTAAAAACGAGCCAGATGGCCGTCTTTGAAAACAATGAAAAGGTTAAAAATCAAAGATAACACATTGCTAGACTGACTCTTTAAGCTCCAGCATTTTCATGTGATCCTTGAAAATCCAAATGCATTACATCCCTGAACTGCCTTTGTCTTTTTTGGCAGTAATACTCTCAGAGTTCTTTGGAGATTAGTTTAATATGACTTCCATTCCTGAAGCCATGCAGGCCTATTTCAATCAACCTGTTCTTTTCCAGATGTTTTTTCTACCACATCCTTTAACATGATTTAAAAATTTAATTCCTCTGCTGTTTAGTGTATCAACCTTTCTTAGACTAGTTGTGTCACACCCATGAGTTATGTTATATGTATTAGCAGCGCAGCAATGTTTCTGGTGATTTCACCGTGATATCTCACGGAAATTTGGAAGCACAGATAGCGGAAATGTAATTATAGGGTTAAAGCAGTTAAATTTGCTTACCTCACCTAGTGCTTGATGGGGAGTTTCTGAAACAATTTTCACCTCAGATTAAAGTGCTTTCTAATACAGTTTGTAATTTTCTTCAGGATAATGAGTTCTCAAGGAAAAGACTTTTTAAAAAGCTATTAAGTTTCTTGTAATACAATTATTTTACCTGCCCTTCAGTTTTTTGTCCTATTACTCATAGACCTATCACCTCATTAAGGCTGATTATTGAAAATAACTGACTTAGAAGGCTTTACTTAAAGTAATTTCTACTTAAGATGTTTCTTTATTTCCTGTTTTTACCGCTAATTTCTGCCATCCCTAGAGTAAGAAAATAAGTGATTTTTATAAGTGGAAATTCATTTGTTGATTTTTTTATATAGCTGGTCAATTATAACTAAATTTAAAGGAAGGGGAAAAGTTCAAAAATAAGTTAAATTTCTTATATTTTATAAACTGGGAGAATGAAGTATGAAAGACAGAAGAATTCTCTTACTGAAATTAAATAATTATAATTTTCCTTTCATTCAATTCATTCCAACATTTTTCTGGAGCCCAAAAAAATATTTCTTAAAAAGAGAAATTATGTCGTCAAAAACATATGAGATCTTCTCTATGGGTCAGCTATCCAGTCCGAAGAATCTGCGTTGTGTTGGTTACCAGCTATCTAGTTTCATATCAATATGTTGTTATAGAAATGCATCATACCTCTGTGGTATCAAGAGGTGATTTGCTTTTAAGATATGATGTCAACTAAAACCACAGCATTGCTAAATCCACATGAGAACTGATCAGGGTAAGAATAGTTTCCTAAACTTCCATTACAACTTTTATATCAAACTTTTTTCCCAGAAGTGATAATATTTATGCATATTTTTACTGCTACATTATTGTTCTTAAGGCAAATATTTGACACTATTTCTTAAGCCCCTATTATATGCCAGGTGATGATGATAAAAATAAATAACTCAAGTTAACTGAGAGTTTTTTTCTTAAAGAAGATATAAACAAGGCACATTAACTTTGAAAAAAATGTCTTGGCCGTTGACGTAAGGCAGTTGATTATGTCTACTGGAACTGAAGTAAAAGAATAGGGGGTAAACTCAATTTGACAATTCTCTACCAGTTTCAGATGAATAACCCCTTGGGGACATATAAGTAAATACCTTAGATGTCCCTTCTTTTACTATTCTGAATGTTTATTTTTTATTCCTTATAACTTTTTAAATTTTACTACTCAGCCATAAGAAATGATGAAATCTGGCCATTTGTGACAACATGGATGGACCTTGAGGGTATTATGCTGAGTGAAATAAGTCAGAGGGAGAAAATCAAATGCCATATGATCTCACTCATAAGTAGAAGATAAAAACAACGACAAACACATAGCAACGGAGATTGGATTGGTGGTTACCATGGGGGGCTGGGAGGGAGGGCAAAAGGGGTGATTAGGCTCACATGTGAGGGGATGGACTATAATTAGTTTTTGGGTAGTGAACATGATGTAATCTACACAGAATTCGAAATATGATGTACATCCAAAGGCTATGTAATGTTATAACCCAATGTTACTGCAATTAAAAATAAATAAGTAAATAAAATTGAAAAAAAAATTCCTTAATGTTATCCATTGTCTTTATAACTACTTCTAAATTCCAGACCCTCAAATATCTCTCCAAATCTCAACTCTTACTTTCCCTCTGGAAAGCGATTCGTTAATTCAGTTTAATTCTGGATTAAGAATTGGATGAGATATACACAGAAAGACAAACATTAGTCAAGTGTGTGATTGTTAAAAATGGCCAATATGGGAGCACGAAATGCTATGGAGACACACAATAGAACCAGCCAATCTAGTATGGTGGAGGGAAAGGTGAGAGTGAGGAGATGATAATCCAGCTTAACATGAAGAATTAATAACAATGAACATATTGAATTCTCACGATGTGCTAGGTACTATGCCTATATATTTTTATATAAATATATATTGGCACTTAACATTTCATATTGTGTCATTTTAGATCAGTCTATGTTGAAGTGTGGGGTGCTGGAGAAAATTTCAAAGAGGTGTTAACACTTGAATAGAATCTTAAAGATGAAAAAATTTCATCCAGAAGACAAGAAAGGAAGAGACACTCCGAGAAAGGAAACAACCAGTGAGAAACGAGTGAGACATAAGGATGTTTTAGGAAATGGCAAGTGTTTCAAAATTACGTATGTGTCTATATGGACAGGTGCTAGGAGAACAGATTAGCAAGAGGGAAGGAGTCAGATATATAAAGATGAGGATTGAGGTGAGGGCATAAATAGAGGTTAAATATTTAAAAGTTGTAAGTCAAGCTAACAAACACTTAAAGTACGTTGTATTTTCCAAGCTTAGCAAATATGCCATCTTAAGGTATGAGCTGTGTCTGTCTCTGCTGCCAGCAGAGGCAAAATCCATGATCTTCTCAATGTTCAGAGCAGTAGGATGTGACCATCTTGCTTTTGAGGACAGAGAACAAGAGATGGAGACAAGTATTTCCTTGGGGCCTGAAAAGTATTAGTCAAGAGTGTGATATCTATGGTTACAGGTTGTACCATGTCACTGACAAAGGCACCTATTTGCTTCTTTAATAAACTTAGTAAATGTGACTCATGATACCAGCAGCACTTAAGTTTTGAATCCAGGGCAAGAGAGCTCTTCTTACCCAAGTCTATAGGCAGATCACTTCAGATAATGCTGCCGGCTTTCGATTTTATTTCTAAAGCCATGGAAAGATCAATAATTGATCAATAATAACTATTAAGAATCCTTAGAAGGTTATAAAAATTTTTCAGTTGTTTATCATAAGTTCTAAATGGAAAATACTATTATTTCCCAATTAAACTGCTTTTGATACAATACTTCCATTATATCATCAACTTTCTGTCAGATAATATGAAATTTTCCTCATCATTTAATTGAAACAATCACATGCAATAAAAGTAGTTGATCCATCGAATTTTAAAGAATTATATGTCATAAGTATTTAACATGATTATAATTAAGCTGAGTATGTTTTTTATGGACAACGTAATTAAAAAAGAAAGAACTTCTTCAAAGAGTTCTTCGCTCTAGAATACATAGAGTGTCTATTTCAGGAAGTGTAGGATTGTTTTAACAATACACAGCATTCTAGAGACTCATGCCAAGTTATGACAGAAACCATGATTGATGAACAAAATATGGAAGATGGAAAGAAGTCTAAACTTGGGATACAATATTCCAGAGTGATTAGGACCAATTACTAAGATGTCGACCCCTTTGGAATCGTGGTCTATCTTTTCATGCTGGCTTTCGTTATCAAAAGGCAGAACGGACTGAGTGGATCCTATAATAAAAGACCCAAGAGAACAGAAGGCTCTGGTATTTCCTTAGTTTGCATGAAACTTCAGTGCGGAAGCAGAATGACATGTTGGTGATTCATGGATGAACTAGTCATATTATATAAATGAGACATCTGGAAGGTGATTTTGAGTTGCACCTTAAATATAATCTTGTAAAACTTTGCAGCTAAATATGGCTTTTAAAAAGTTCCTCTGTTGATTCCAATATAAAAGATGTAATTCAGTTCTGTTATGGCTTTTTAAAGCGTTCCAAAATATTTCATCATATTAAAATAGTTTTTCAAGATTGAGATTCATAAACATTTTACATTGCAACTGATTAAAAGAAAACAAATTCTCAAATTCTTCGTCTGTTTTTAATGCTTGGACATTAAATTGCAGAATAATTTCAGACCGTGAAATTCCATGGGTATTCAGAATTTATGGTGGTCTGCGATTATTACTGAAACAAAGATTAATGACCAATATGAGAAAACCATTACATCTGACAAGCTGACTATGGGCCCTATAAATAGCATATCCTTTACAGGATTTTCAAAACTATTTTTGACTTTATAATAGATAAGAATTCCAAGATACTGTAAAAAATTGTTTTCTTAATCCCCTCCCCTATTCTCTTTAACATATCTTCAAAGCCAATGCACATATCTAATGACTATGTATGAACTATTGTGCTTGGCTGGTATCCCAATGTGCCTTTAAAAAATTTAATAAACTTAAAGTTTCAAAATGGCTAATTTTTAATATGTTTAATAGGGTTTGTAGCATTTTATTCACCATAAATTATGGAAACACTGGATTCTAAATTGCTTAATTGCTATCCATAATAATATAATAATTCTAAACTATTTTTTAACCTCATGGACAAACAAAACATAACAGGCAAATAGAAAGTCTTTTTTTGTTTTTCAAATATGATATCATTTATCTCAGCATAAATGGTTCAGCCAGATGTAAAATTTTAATCTTCAGATTCCAAATTCAATGCCTTGTCATCATTAGTATCATCATCTGGCTTAATGCTCTCTCTCTATCGTACAAAACTAGAACTGACAAAGTATATTAAACAGATAGAGTCCAACACCACCACAGCATCCATTTACAATAGACTGAGATTTCAAGAACAGAGAATACGAAGGGTAAGCCTTGTCCATACAATGCAGCATGATCCAATCTGGGAACGCAAGAAGCCGTTCTGGGCCCCACTTTTATCTAGGACAGAAAAGGTGAACCTTGGCAGGGAAGGTGACCTGGAGGAAACCCAAGCCTTCCTCCACAATGTTCATGAAGTTGACACTTTCCCAGTCCTTTCCCTTCCTTTATAGCACCTCTCTATTACCTTTCAGTCAAATGTTCCGCTCTGATTTAAATAGGACATCCATAAAATTTTGTTAGTTCTTCTGAGAACTCAAATATTTTGTTTCTAAATGTTGCCGTTTAAATTTGGTTACTTCAGTTACTTAATAAATTCAGTTAAATTTACGCATTTATTCATAGTTAATAAAAAAATGTTATGAAGTGGCTACTACGTGCCACGCACAGTCCTAGCACTGAGGATACAACAGTGAACACAACAGAAGCCTAAAATCCCAGCCCCTGTGGACAGGGCTGCAGTACCGCACAATTCCAGGGGAGGTGCTATTAATCTTGAAGTCTGTAGGAAGAGCGCCACCTTAGGTTGGCCGTGTCCTGTCCTTGCCACTGTTACATGGTTACTCCTTGTAGATATATCAAATTCCTGATTTAAGCAGCGTTACTGAACAAAGAGACTTTGAAGAGTATTGTCCAAGTGAATTTCCCAAAAGAAATAAAGTTTACTCCCAAAAGTGCCAAAATATTTTCAACTATTTTAATGGACAGTTTTTGTAAATGGATTGTACACTTCCATGCCTTGTTAAACCGAGTATACTGATCAGACTTAACTTATTCTTAATGACTCCATTTCATCATCTTGAACATAAGCTATTAGACTGTGCTAAAATTCTGCGATTATTCTCAGGGGCATGAATCATGCACAATAGTATGCAATCACTGAGCAGCCCCAGCTGCTACACTTTTCCGTTCTTTTGTCTGCTTTTTGTAATCTCTCTCCTCATGCTGTTGGCTCTCAGATCCTCCCATCTCTACACCTATTACTGTTTCATTTTCTCATGCTAAAGTGCCATGTTTAATCTACTATGTACAGATTACCGCATAGCTAAAATTGCTCCAAGTAATTATACCATATATACAGAGAGAGAAAGATCATGAGGAAATAGATAATGAGAAAAATCACAGATAAAAATTGTTCAGTTTGGCTGCTCTGAGTCCTTTTGGCCTCTGGATTGCAAATTGTTGGGTTCGTCAGTTAAATGACCAATGTATTAAGTTACTCCCTATTTGCCCACGTGAGTGCCTATGTGTATATATGTGTTTGTGTGTGTAAAAGAAAGAGAGAGAGACACAGAAAGAGAGAAAAAGAATGACAAAGAGGGGAGAGAGAAACTGACGTATTTGTGCCCATACATACAACTTATGTAGCTATTATACATGGAATGCAAATGATATAAAATAATGAATAATAAAATAATTGTCTTTGTCATTCTAAGATTCTCTGTTTCATGATTGCATTGGCCATCTGGTCTGAATTATCTAGTTCTGAATTCAAGGAAATTTACAACACAAAATATCACAATTCTACAACAAGGTACTATTTCAGGAAAGACTACAAAGTTATATTTTCTCTAAGTCTAAACTTTTAAAAATTTCTTCCCTGCTTTGCATTCATTTTTTTGGACTATATTTAAAAATGCATATTTACTAAACACAAATCACATACAAGGCACAGTAATCCTTAAAACAAGCAATATTAGTTTCTTCCTCCTTAATTTATTACATGATTACCAAGTAGAGTTTATCCAAATGCAAAGCTAGTTTATGATTAGAAAATCAATCAATGTAATTTATGATATTAATAGAAAAAAAGAACCATATCATACTTACAATAAATTACAATAAATGACAAGTATATATTTGTCAAACGTTTGACAAAATATATTTTAAATAAGCCTAGCTTTATTAATAGACAATGTAATCACCTAGGTAGAAAATTCTAAGAAATCCACAAAAAAGGCTACTAAAACTAATCAGGTAATCATGTCTCAAGTCATAATATCAATGCACAAAAATCAACTGTGTTTTTATATATTAGCAACAAACAATTGAAACTGTTAAGAACAATACCAAAAATATAAAATACTTATGGATAAGTCTAACCAAAAACTTGCAAAACTTATAAACTGAAAACAATAAAATATTGCTGAATGTTTAAAAAGACCTAAATAAATCTAGAGATATCCTATGTTTATTGATCAGGAGATCAATAGTGTTAAGAGGTGTATTTTCCTCAAACTGATCTACAGATTCAACTCTACTCCAAGAAAAATTTCAGAAGACTTTCTACTGCAGAAATTTTAAACTTCTTCTAAAATTTATATGAAAATTCAAAGGACATAGAATAGCTAAAACAAGTTTTGAAATAAATGAAGACATGATAAAGTTACAATAGTTAAGACAGTGTGGTATTGTTGAAAAGATAGACTTACAGATGAATGGGACAGAATGGAGGGTTCACAAAGAGACCCGCAGATATATGGTCAATTTAAGTCAACGAAAGTGCGGGACTGTCTTTTCAACGAATGTTACTGAAAAATTTGTATACCCCTATGCAGAAAAAAAGTCTTGGCCCTTACCTCACACTATATACCATAATTATCTCTAAATAGATCATGGACCTAAGTATAAGAGCTAAAGCTATAAAATTTCTAAATGAAAACATAGGTAAAATGATTGTGATCTTAGGTTAAGTAAATATTTATTAGATAAGACAGAAAAATCCCAAACCAAAAAAGAAAAAGACTTGAACTTTATCATAAATAAAAACATTTGCTCCTTCAAGAGACCCTCTCACAAAAATGAAAGGAAAGCCACAGGCTGGGAGAAAAGATTTGCAAAATATGTACTAACGAAGGACTTATATTCAGAATATATTAGAGACCTTACAACTCAATAATTGAAAAACATAAAACCCAAGCAAAATGGCCAAAAGATTTGAATGACACTTCACCAAAGAATATACATAAATGTTAAGTACACGAAAAAATAAGTACATGAGAAATTCTCAATATCATTAGGAATATGAAAATTAATAAGACAATTAGGTACTACTACACCCCTACTAGAATGACTAAAATTTAAAAATTTGACCATACCAAGTGTTTTCAAGATGTAGAGTAATTGGACCTCTCAGAGACCGTTGAATATGCAAAATACTTCAGCCGATTGGAGAAAAGTTGGCGTTTTTTTTAAATACACATTTAACACATCCCCCAGGAATTCTGTTCCTAGGCACTCACTTAAGAGAAAGCAAACATATCTCCACACAAAGACTTGTACATGAATGTTTGTACTAGCTGTATTTGTTATAACCCCAAAATGGAAATAATCCAAATGTCCATCAATTCCTGAGGAGAAAAATAAATTGTTGTACACCCATACAGTGGAATACTACTCAGCAATAAAAAGCTTAAACTACTGCAATGTATAATAATCTGGATGAATGTCAAAAACATTATTCTGAATGAAAGAAGTCAGATACAAAAGCAAATATAATGCATGATTTCATTTATATGAAATTCTAGAACAAGTAAAACTATAGTGACAAAAAGATCAATGGTTAACAGAGCCAGGGGTTAAGAGAAGAGAGTCACTGCAAAGGGTACAAGGGAACTTTCTGGTGTGGCTAAGATGTTCTATGGCATAGTTTTGGTGGTGATTACAGGACTTTATATATTTATCAAAACTCATCAAACTGTACACTTGAAATTGATGACTTTTATTGTATGTAAATTATAGGTTAATAAAGCTAATAATAATAATAATAAAAGAATTAGCCTATTAAATTGTTTGTTTGATAGCATAGTGATATGGAATATCATTTCCATGTCTCTCAAAGAGTATTATGATCGTTTCTAAACTGTTAAAATCCTGCATTTATTGTATAAAAACTAATACCACACATTTTGCTAAATCCTGAGAGAATAATCTGCACTCCTGTCCTAGTTTTCACACTGACATGTGATCAGTGTCCATTCTGACATTCAAAATCATTCTTGTAGATTGCTATTTGAACAAATCCTCAAATGAGTGATTGTCATGTCTAGGGTTCCATTAACTGATTGGTTGAGGTTTCCTATCTTGTCTTAATGCCCTCATTACTAACCTCAGAAATAATTGGTATTATATTTCAAGCCTAACAAACATTTTGATGGTAACAGGAATTGATTGAACCAAATGCATGCTTTTTGAACCATATTTGTGGAGGAAATATGTGACACGACCAAAGCCTATGGGGTTTGTCCAGGCACCATTTTGTAAAAGACGGTGCGTATCTGGTTTATGCAGCTCAAGAATTGGAATGCTGAGTGAGATTTTCTATTTAGTACTGGACTTCAATCACCTCACTTTAAACATATCTACAGAGGTTCGTTGAACCTGGGATTTCATAAAGACCACAAAAGTCGTTCGCTAAGGAGGATTGAAATTTTACTGTGGAATGGAATGTGTGAATGCTTAGTTGACGTTGAGACCTATTTTTAATCATAGCAATATTCCACTAAGGTGGAAGTGAAACAATTAACTGAGACCACGGAAATGTCCATAGCAAGTTCTGACCAGATCTTCTCCAGCTATCGCTGTGTTTCTGGACTGCCTATTAATTCACTTATTTCTGGTGCTTGTGTTTCTCAGTATCCCACACTTGTCATTCCATTATAAGTTCCTTTTACCAGGACTGATATATATATTTTATTGATGTTATGATAGATTACAACCTTGTGAGATTTCAGTTGTACATTTTTGTTAGTCATGTTGTGGGTACACCTCTTCCCCCTTTGTGCCCTCCCCCCACCCCCCCTTTTCCCTGGTAACCACCGATCAGATCTCCTTGTCAATATGTTAACTTCCACCTATGAGTGGAATCATATAGAGTTCGTCTTTCTCTGACTGGCTTATTTCGCTTAACATAATACCCTCAAGGTCCATCCACGTTGATGCGAATGGGCCAATTTTGTCTTTTTTTATGGCTGAGTAGTAGTCCATTGTGTATATATACCATATCTTCTTTATCCAATCATCAGTTTCTGGGCATGTAGGTTGGTTCCACGTCTTGGCTATTGTAAATAATGCTGCGATGAACATAGGGGTGCAAGGGACTCTTGGGATTTCTGATATCAGGTTCTTAGGATAGATACCCAGTAATGGAATGGCTGGGTCATAGGGTATTCCTATTTCTAACTTTTTGAGAAATCTCTATGCTGTTTTCCACAGTGGCTGTACCAGTTTGCATTCCCACCAACAGTGTATGAGGGTTCCTTTTTCTCCACAACCTCTCCAACATTTGTCGCTCTTGGTTTTGGATGTTTTTGCCAATCTAACGGGTGTAAGGTGATATCTTAGTGTAGTTTTGATTTGCATTTCCCTGATGATTAGCGATGATGAACATCTTTTCATGTGTCTATTGGCCATATTTATATCTTCTTTTGAGAAATGTCTGTTCATGTCCTCTGCCCATTTTTTGATGGGGTTGTTTGTTTTTTTGTTGTTAAGCCGTGTGAGTTCTTTGTATATTATGGAGATTAACCCTTTGTCAGATAAGTGGCTTGTAAATATTTTTTCCCAATTAGTGAGCTGTTTTTTTGTTTCAATCCTGTTTTCCCTTGCCTTGAAGAAGCTGTTTAGTCTGATGAAGTCCCATTTGTTTATTCTTTCTATTGTTTCCCTCAACTGAGGAGTTATAGTGTCCGAAAAGATTCTTTTGAAACTGATGTCAAAGAGTGTACTGCCTATATTCTCTTCTAGAAGAATTATTGTTTCAGGCCTAATCTTTAGGTCTTTGATCCATTTTGAGTTTATTGTGGTGTGTGGTGAAAAAGAATGGTCAATTTTCAATCTTTTGCATGTGGCTGTCCAGTTTTCCCAGCACCATTTGTTGAAGAGACTTTCTTTTCTCCATTGTAGGCCCTCTGCTCCTTTGTCGAAGATTAGCTGTCCATAGATGTGTGGTTTTATCTCTGGGCTTTCAATTCTGTTCCATTGATCTGTGGACCTGTTTTTGTACCAGTACCATGCTGTTTTGATCACTGTAGCTTTGTAGTATGTTTTGAAATCGGGGATTGTGATTCTGCCGGCTTTGTTTTTCTTGCTCAGGATTGCTTTAGCAATTCGCGGTCTTTTGTTGCCCCATATGAATTTTAGGATTCTTTGTTCAATTTCTGTGAAGAGTGTTCTTGGGATTCTGATTGGGATAGCATTGAATCTGTAGATTGCTTTAGGTAGTATGGATATTTTAACTATGTTTATTCTTCCAATCCATGTGCATGGAATGTCTTTCCATCTCTTTATGTCGTCGTCAATTTCTTTCAAGAAAGTCTTGTAGTTTTCATTGTACAGATCCTTCACTTCCTTGGTTAAGTTTATCCCAAGGTATTTTATTCTTTTCGTTGCAATTGTGAATGGGATTGAGTTCTTTTTCTGTTAGTTCATTGTTAGTGTATAGAAATGCTACTGATTTATGTATGTTGATTTTATACCCTGCAACTTTGCTGTAGTTGTTGATTATTTCTAATAGTTTTTCTATGGATTCTTTGGGGTTTTCTGGATATAAGATCATGTCATCTGCAAACAGCGAGAGTTTTACTTCTTCATTACCTATTTGGATTCCTTTTATTTCTTTTTCCTGCCGAATTGCTCTGGCCAACACCTCCAGTACTATGTTGAATAGGAGTGGTGAAAGTGGGCACCCTTGACTTGTTCCTGTCCTCAGAGGGATGGCTTTCAGTTTTTGTCCATTGAGTATGATGTTGGCTGTGGGTCTGTCATATATGGCCTTTATTATGTTGAGGTACTTTCCTTCTATACCCATTTTATTGAGGGTTTTTATCATAAATGGGTGTTGGATCTTGTGGAATGCTTTCTCTGCATCTATTGAGATGATCATGTGGTTTTTGTTTTTCATTTTGTTGATGTAGTGTATCACATTGATTGACTTGCGGATGTTGAACCATCCCTGTGTCCCTGGTATAAATCCCACTTGATCATGGTGTATAATCTTTTTGATGTATTGCTGTATTCGGTTTGCCAGAATTTTGTTGAGGATTTTTGCATCTGTGTTCATCAGTGATATCGGCCTGTAGTTCTCCTTCTTTGTGTTGTCCTTGTCAGGTTTGGGGATCAGAGCGATGTTGGCTTCATAGAATGTGTTAGGGAGTACTCCATCTTCCTCAATTTTCTGGAATAGTTTGAGAAGAATAGGTATTAAGTCTTCTTTGAATGTTTGGTAGAATTCTCCAGAGAAGCCGTCTGGTCCTGGACTCTTATTTTTGGGAAGGTTTTTGATTACCGTTTCTATTTCCTTATTTGTGATTGGCCTATTCAGATTCTCCATTTCTTCCTGATTCAGTTTGGGGAGGTTGTAGGAGTCTAGGAAGTTGTCCATTTCTTCCAGGTTGTTCAATTTGTTGGCATATAGTTTTTCACAGTATTCTCTTATGATCCCTTGTATTTCATTGGTATCTGTTGTGATTTCTCCTCTCTCATTCCTAATTTTATTTATTTGAGATTTCTCTCTTCTTTTCTTGGTGAGTCTGGCTAAAGGTTTGTTGATTTTGTTAATTTTTTCGAAGAACCAACTCTTTGTTTCATTGATCCTTTCTACTGTCTTTTTTGTTTCAATATTGTTTATTTCTGCTCTTATTTTTATTATTTCCCTCCTTCTACTGACTCTGGGCTTTGTTTGTTCTTCTTTTTCTAGTTCTGTTAGGTGTCGTTTGAGGTTGCTTATGTGAGCTTTTTCTTGTTTAGTGAGGTGAGCCTGTATTGCAATGAATTTCCCTCTTAGGACTGCTTTTGCTGCATCCCAAATGATTTGGTATGTCGTGTTCTCACTTTCATTTGTCTCCAGATAATATTTGATTTCTTCTTTAATTTCTTCAATAATCCATTGTTTGTTCAGAAGCGTGTTGTTTAGTCTCCACATTTTTGCACCTTTCTCTGCTTTTTTCTTGTAGTTGATTTCTAGTTTCATAGCATTATGATCAGAAAAGATGCTTGATATTATTTCAACTCTCTTGTATTTATTGATGTTTGCTTTGGTTTCCAAAATATGGTCAATCCTTGAGAATGTTCCATGTGCGCTTAAGAAGAATGTGTAACCTGCTGTTTTTGGATGAAGTGTTCTATATATATCTATTAAGTCCATCTGGTCTAATTTTTCATTTAATTCTATTATTTCCTTGTTGATTTTCTGTCTGGATGTTCTGTCCATTGGTGTTAATGGTGTGTTGAGGTCCCCTACTATTATTGTATTGTTGTTGATGTCTTCTTTTAGTTCTGTTAAGTGTTGCTTTACAAATTTTGGTGCTCCTGTGTTGGGTGCGTATATATTTATAAGTGTTATGTCTTCTTGATGGAGAGTCCCTTTTATCATTATGTATTGTCCCTCTTTGTCTTTCTTTATCTGTTTTGCTTTGAAGTCTACCTTGTCTGATATTAGTATAGCGACACCTGCTTTCTTTTGTTCATTATTAGCTTGGAGTATTGTTCTCCATCCCTGCACTCTGAGTCTGTGTTTGTCTTTGGGGCTGAGGTGTGTTTCCTGGAGGCAGCATATTGTTGGGTCTTGTTCTTTGATCCATCCTGCCACTCTGTGTCTTTTGACTGGGGAGTTCAATCCATTTACATTTAGAGTGATTATTGAGACGTGGGGGCCTACCACTACCATTTTATGTCTTGTTTTCCGGTTTTCTTCAATTTCCTTTGTTTCTCGTCCCATGGTTTAATCTGTTCTGATGAAGAGCTGCTACTCTCTGTTGTTGTCCTTCTACTTATCTCCTCTGCTCTTGGTTTTGTAGCCCCTTTCCTTTTTTCGATTTTTCAGGAATGAGGGTTTTCCTGAGGATTTCCTGAAGAGGAGGTTTTGTAGCAATGAACTCCCTTAATTTTTGTTTATCTGGGAAAGTTTTTATTTCTCCATCATATTTGAAGGATATTTTCGCTGGGTAGAGAATTCTCAGCTGTAGATTTTTGTCCTTCAGATTTTTGAATATATCATTCCACTCTCTTCTAGCCTGTAAAGTTTCTGCTGAGAAATCTGCTCATAGCCTGATGGGAGTTCCTTTGTAGGTTACATTCTTTTGTCTGGCTGTCCTTAGTATTTTCTCCTTGTCGTTGACTTTTGCTAGCTTCACTACTATACGCCGTGGGGTTGGTCTTCTTGCATTGATAAAGTTTGGAGATCTATTGGCTTCTGTCACCTGAAGATCCATCTCTCTCACCAGATTTGGGAAGTTCTCAGCCATTATTTCTTTGAATAGGCTTTCTGCCCCTTTCTCCTTCTCTACTCCCTCTAGTATACCTATAATCCTTACATTGCATCTCCTAATTGTGTCTGATAATTGTTGGAGAGTTTCTTCATTTCTTTTTAGTCTTACTTCTCTCTCCTCCTCTGCCTGCAGCATTTCTATATTCCCATCTTCCAAATTGCTAATTCTTTCCTCCATATTATCAGCCCTACTATTCAGTGCATCTAGATTTTTCTTAATCTCCTCTATTGTGTTCTTCATTTCAAGTATTTCTCTTTGGTTCTTCTTTATCGTATCCAACTCTTTCGTGACATAGCTCCTGAACTCGTTGAGTTGTCTATCTGAATTCTCTCTTAACTCACTCAGTATTTTAATGATGGCTGTTTTGAAGTCATCGTCATTTAGGTTATATATTTCATTTTCTTTGGGATTGTTGTCTGTGTATTTGTTGTTTTCCTTCTGTTCTGGAGATTTAATGTATTTTTTCATATTGCTTGATGTTGTAGATTTGTGCCTCCACATAGAGATAGAGATTAATTGCTCCTTCCACTTGTTTCTGCTGGTGTGGTGGGGGAGCAGCTGTTTATACTGCACCAACCAGGAACCCTATCCTCAGTTGCTAACTGGGCCTGGGCCCCTCCTCGTAGTCACAGTGGTCCTTTGGATTCCCTCTTCTGCCGTGGGGGCCATCACGGGGGGGCTTCAGGCTGCTGGTGCCTACTGTTGCAGCCCACCTAGACGTGCTCCCTCCTTGGGGTCTGCAATGGTGTTATGGGCTTTTCCAGCGGCCAGGGGTAGGATCACTTATATTTGCCGCTCCATCACTGTTGGCACCCACAAAATCTCACTTGTCCACTATGGGTCACAGCAGAGCTATTGGCATCTTCTACAGTCTGTGGTTAGCTCATCTAGCTATGATACTTTTGTCCTGGGGTCTTCCAGCCTTGTGGCTGCTGGATGGATGCTCTCTACTAGTGCTGTGCAGAGGCTTTCGCTGAGGCTGCTGTGAGCCTGTAGGGTTTCCCACTAGGCTACGGAGCTGGGTCGCTGGAACTCCACCCAGCCCCAGTCCTGTTCCCCAGGAACTCGGGGAGCCCTTTGCCCTGACTGGGGGATAGCCTGGGATCCTGATTTCAGTGGTAGCTGGTCAGCTGCTGCCCTGCCTGATATTCTCCTCTCCAGGACCCTCTCAGTGTTGTGGATGCTGGGCGTGGCCCCTCCACTAATGGCAGACAGAGAGTTTTGTCTGCTGCCCTGGTGGAACTCTGGAGCTTCCTCTCCGGGGCGTGGAGCTGGCCTCTGGAGCTCCACCCAGCCCCAGTCCTCTCCGAGATCTCTGGCAATCCCTTGCCCGGCCGGGCGGGCAAAGGCAGCTGGGGATCGCCTCGCTCTCTGGGATTCTCTCCGGGACTTTCCCGGAGTTGTGAATGCTGGGCATGGCCCCTCCACTAATGGCAGACAGAGAGTTTTGTCTGCTGCCTGGGCGGAACTCTGGAGCTTCCCCTCCGGGGCGTGGAGCCGGCCTCTGGAGCTTCACCCAGCCCCAGTCCTCTCCAAAATCTCCGGCAATCCCTTGCCTGGCCGTGCAGGCAGTGGCAGCCGGGGGGCCACCACGCCCTCTGTGATTCTCTCTGGGACCCTCCGGGCGCCGTGGACACCAGGCGGGGTCTCCCTGCCAATGGCGGGGCAAGACTCTCCCCGCAGGCTCAAGTGTGTAACTCTAGAGTTTCCCTCTGCAATTAGGAGTAATTGTGAGGGGTTTAGGTAGGGTTCTGGTCACCTGTTTCCACCGTCGCTCCTCTGGTGTGTGCTTGCTCCTGCCCTAGATGTGTGTTGATCTTCTGGGGGCGTCCGTTGGAAGAAAGCCACTTGCAGGTACTAGGCTGTTCGGTCGGGGTCGGAGAGTTTTCACCTATCTCCACCTCCTCCCAGAGGGAAGTCCGTCCGCCTTCCGATGTATAATCGCGTGGGTCTCTCAGACACAGGACTGATATATATTAAATCCAGCACACATTCAGAATCTATGGGGTTACCTGAAATTAAAAGTCCTCCAAAACTAGGTTTATAAAGCTCTAATCATTCCTATTTCATTTTGCACACATCTCTGTAAACTGTCTCTCTTCTGGAGTTTTGAAAAATATGCATGTGGCTAATTTTATAAAACTATCTTTCTTCTCTTCACTGCTACATTGGAAAAAATTTTGAAGTTTATCTTAGCTTTGGTCAAGAACATAAAAATAATTGTCTAAATCAGCACTACCTGAAATATTTTTTCTCTCCTATCACCCCATCCTACCCTATTACTTGAGGGATCACTCACCCTATGGGATCTTTAAACGTATAAACTATAAAACCCACCCCCCCACACACACACTCTTCAATTCCTCATCTCCAGGAACAAAAACAAGGATTAAAAGCTATCAATTTACTGACCTACAGAGTTTCTCTATTTAACCTGAAAGTCATTTCCTGGGTGCCCACTACACATCAGTTTCTGACTAGGGGCAGAAGGTCTTCCAGCTTCAAGGGGTAGATTGGAGCAAGGTCATTAAATCTACTTTTCTTTTTCTTTTTTTTTTTTAATTTTTATTTTTTTCGGATGTACATCATATTTCAAATTCTGGATACATTACATCATGTTCAACACCCAAACACTAATTATAGTGCATCCCCTCACATGTGACCCTAATCACCCCTTTTGCCCTCCCCCCTCCCCCCTTCCCCAGTGGTAACCACCAGTCCAATCTCCAATGCTATGTGTTTTTTTCTTTTTTTGTCGTTTTTATCTTCTACTTATGAGTGAGCATAAACCTACTTTTCTTAAAGTAGCTCTCAACTTGCTGATCTCATCTGAGCTTTCACCAAAATACAGTTAGCAGGTCTATTGAACAAAAGCAGAATTAAATATTGCCAGTAATCTATGTAAATAATGGTTATGACCAAATGTGAGAGTAGGATGTGAAATTATTGAAAAGAATAACATTTTACACAGATTTAAGGATAAAGCCTTACCTATGAAGAAAAAAAGAATGTAAATGACTAGGAAAAAAACGTGTTTAATTGGCCATATATTTTAAGAGTGAGAGGGAAGTATAAATACAGGAAAAATTTTGTAAGATGAAATGATCTTTTGTAGGCAAAATAAAAGACATGGGCAATAACATCATTAGCCACATAGCTAGGGAGCTCGGGAGAGTACTGGTTCTTTGACGAGTATTTTATCCACTCAGGAGGAGTACTGACTGGAATACAGAGAACATATAATCACACCCACTGATACACTACACACAGACACAGTTAGAGTAAGTTCCTCATTTAACTGGCCAAGGACACACACACAAAACTCTGAAGCAAAATGCCCACACAGTATGAGAGTGGATGCAACGTATCTTAGCATCATATCCTGTTCCCTTCAACATCACTAACAAGGGCACACAGCTGCTGTTGACACCATCTGCAAAGAGTAAGGTCTCACCAGATCTAGAAATCCTAATTCTTGAGATATTTCTATTTTTTTATTTTCAGTGCTTGCATCACCGTTCCAGAAGTGCCTACCCAGGATAAACGTGTTCCCATTTACAGGCATGTTTAACTGGGTTCTCCAGGTGATCCTGGTAATATCTCTGCTCCCACCTTCCAGCACTTAAGAAGGCCTATTTCCCCACAGCACCTCGGAAGGTTTTATGAAGATTAATGAGATAATCCTTAAGGTTTTATCATTATAAATTATTGTAATTATAAATATTAATTATTTAATAATTAGTTTAAAAAACAATATTAATTCATTTTATTATTACTTCATGGAGTCTCTGTGAGATTTAAATGAGATAGTTGATGTAATATGCCTAGCCCAGAGCCTGGAACATACCTGGCTTCTAAAAGTTAGCTGTTACGCTTGTTACTGTTAGGATTCTTCTGGTTGCTGTTGTTATTATGTGATCATCATCAATAGTTGCTCTCACTCTGCCCTGATCTTTTGTCTGATTAAGTGTCAGTCTCTTAACCTGTGTGCACTTTTTCCCTGAAACCTTGACTCAAGACTTGAGATTGTTTCACAGCGTAAACAACTTATACTATTTTTGATAGAGGAACTGCATGGGATCCTCAGCTTGCATTTCAAACATTTCCTGGGTTTTATTATGTTCCAGGGGATGACAAAAGAACAATCAATGAGATGCAGTGTTGCCATTCATACTAGTTTACAGCAATATATGTTAGAATGATTAAATCAAGCGCGAACGTTAAACGTACTATGTGGTCAAGTCTATTGTGAGGGTATAAATAACAGAACCAGAGCACAATTACAGAAAGTGAGTCTGGATGTGTTAATGGAAAGACAGAGGTTTTATCCTCCTTGATTTTGTTTTCTTGAATTAAAAACAAGTGAAACCTTTCTAGCTTGAGTTTGTGCTAATATATAGCGGATTAGTGTGTTTTTATTTACTGCTAAGATTTTTGGCTATTTAATGTGCTTAAAACAGAAACTTAGAGATTCAGAAATATACTACCTTATTAATTACATCATTCTCATTTTTTATAGATCTTGTCGAAGTGTATTGGCTGTTTTACAAGAAAGATGTTAATAATTTTGGAATTTTAAGACAAAATTCCCTTATATCTGGTAATAACCAATAATGATCTGTTTTCAAAAAATACGGTAACTTTGGAACAGATTCTTGGGTGCACTGAAACAATTTTTGAAGTGCAGATGGCCAGGTGCTACTTAAAAGGATTAAAAGGAAGAAGATTGAAGATTCTCTAAATACGTGACTTATTTCATCATGTCATATAGATATGCAATATGTCTTCTCCAAAAATTGCCATTGGTTTATAGCTGGGGATTATTGTGCAAGGCTGACACGTGATTTTTAAATCAAGAGGCCCCTGGGATGATGGAATGAGCCTGTGTCAACAGGTAACGTAACCTGGGTTAGTCCTGCCCTGTAATTCAGTAACTGCCTCCCAGGGCTCAAGTCACTTAATCTCTCAGAGCCTCACTATGATCATTTGTAAAATAGAGGATGGGAGTAATTGCTTTTCTGCTTTACATAATTAACAAGAAGTTCCAGTTAAGTACTAAATATGGAGAAGTTTCTTCCTTAAGATTTTCATTCCTCCTTCATTGGAGCCACTCCTAAAAATGCACACATCTTTTGTGTATCGCTCTAACCTAGGTTAAACCAAAGCTTTGAACTCTGTAATTCTGCTCTGTGATTATAACCTGTAGTCCTTAGAATTCGCAACTCCCTCCAGTTTCACCTAGTCACCTCTCATGATGGACCCTGCTAACTTGATTTGCTTCTCTGTGGAATCAGATCCTCTCTGTTATGTATGACATGTACCTCTCATTTCTCATTAATCATGATCTACAACTTAGCTCGACATCATTGGTGTGTAAGGAGGGAGATGCTGTTTACTGTTCTTTGCTATTCTTGTCATTGGTGGTAAAATGATTCTCTTTTGCCCAAAACTAATTTATAAGCTACCTAAGAGCTAGGACACATTTATTATCTCTGCACAACATCCAATATGGACGTAGCATTCTGGGTGTGTCGGGGGCTCAAAAAGATCTTGCTAACAGGATGTAAGTCTGTACCTCTACCCATGAGTAAATGTATGGCTGGTTCCATTAGGCCAAAAAGGAACTATATAGAATGTTGGGCTGTCAAAATCTATTAATCAGGTAAGCAGAGTTATAAATATCAATAGACGTTTTATAAATATTAATAATACACTTCAAAATACAGTCCACTCCTTTACATAATAATTCCTGATTTTTTGTATCACAATGGATAGCTTTTTGTTTTTTGTTTGTTTTATGAGTAATCATACCCACTACTTCATTTAAATCTTGCTTACAACCCAGTTTTATAGTTTCTGAGGACAAATGAGTCTTTCCAACAGCTATGTCCCTGGGGCTCACTGTATGAAGAGAATTATTGTTTAGACATATAGTTTAATTTTTAAATGTTGGAATTTGACACTTCAACCTTTTCTTGAGATAGCCGACTCCATTTCTTTATAAACCAGTAAACAATGTAGAGCGGGAGACTCAACCTGTGCCTAAGGTGTGTCCATCCTGAGTTGCAGAAAGATCTGGATAGGCCTGCCTCCATGGGTTTGTATTTGTTTTATAGCTCCCTTGTGAAACCCCATGCTTTCCCCATGCTGTCATTCTGATATCATTCTCTTGAGGACTTTCTTCCCGATGATCTAAAAGTGCACACTCAAGCATGCACACACACAAATACACACATACACACGCACGTACATACAGACACATCACTATTTAGTCCCTTGCTCTGATTTATTTTTCTTTATAGCAGTTGTCATCACAATATACATATGTCCTTACTTAATGTCTGTGCTCGTCTTAAAATACAAACTCCAAAGGGGAAGGGGCTTTGTCTTGTTCTTGATTTGTGACCAAAACCTCAGTCACTGCCTGGCAGATAACGAACTTTCAGTAAACATGTGTCGAATAAATGAAAATGATTATGAAGAGATAAGACATCTCCTATAACTTGCCAGAAGGTGAGTGAGTGTCAGATGGACTAGGTCAGCCAGAGGAGTGTGGTCCAGTGTTGCACGGGACAGATGAGATGCTCAGCATCAGATCACTCAGATTTTCCTCCATTCCAATCCCTGAGGACTCATGAAGGGGTACAATAGAAAAACTATTTTAATGAAAACTAAGCTCTCTATAGAAGACCAAAAGAATATAATATTGGTAGCATCAGTTCTGCAGGTTTCAGAGCCAAGAGAGAGAAGGCAGTGTCTTTAGGGTTGACAATTGCTGGCTCTGGCTGAGACAGTGACAAGTAAACCTCTGCATGAGCATATTCTGTGCCTGGTCAGCAGGATTGGTGGGGCGTTTCCTGGAGATCAGTGTCTTAACTTCCACTTAGAATCTGTAGGCTGAAGAGCTGCCTCTTTGCCTCATTTGGAGCAGGAAAGGAGGAAAATGATGCCTGCCATATGGGAGCTGAGAATCTGCAAAACACACGCACCACTTTCTGGGGACTTCCAGAACAGTATGTTCCAGTTTTTATCCCCCAAATTGACATAATCTGCAAGACCCAAGTTATAATGCGCTGAGCCTTCTATTGAACTACAACTGATGAGGAGTGTCTGTGTGTGTGTGTGTAAGAGAAAAATACAATATCAACAGAAGATATGATTCTTACCATTAATAAAGTAAAAGGAGGTACAAACATGCCAGGTCTTAACATCCTCATTGTGTGTGTGTCAAAAATGGTGAGGAGATACAGTTCAGTCAACTAGGCCGATCAAGGAAAGGTTTCTAGAGAAATAGGTAAGATATCCTGTAATTATTGGAATAAATGGAAAAAGAGTCAATTGAATAAGACCTAAAAAGCTTGGAAAGAATTTGGGGATAATACTCAGAAAGACGACATTAAGAAAGGAGACGTAAATAATCAGAATTAGATGAACATAGTAGATAAAATATTTGTGATGGAGATTTTAGGCATCCCCTTTGGAAATCCATGGTTTTGATTCTTGGTCCCCACCGTCTACTGTTGGTTTCTTAAGTGCTTAGAAACTCAGCTCTTCATCCCCCAAAAGGTGGTCTAATATTGTCTACTTCTCATGATTATTTGGGAAGATTAAAGCAGTTAACATAAATGAAAATTACAACACGATACATGGGAGTTGGAATTAATATTTAGTCCCTCCCACTCCTTTTACAGATGAGAAAACTGAGACCCAAAGAAATTATTTGGCTGGAACCACACAGATGGTTGTTGACTGAAACTTCATAATATTTTAACTCTTTTTACATATACTATTTCTACTACATTTCAAATATAGTTTGTCCTACCGTTATTGAAGTATTATGTGCTCACTATGGAAAATTTAGAAACTAAAAATGAGAGAACATAGAAATATATCACCAAGGTTCTAGTACTCAAAGACAATTGCTGTTATATTTTGATACATTTTTCCAGCGTTTCTCTCTATGGATAGATTTTTATGAGTTTTTGTTTTTACATTGTGGTGGTTTTATTGCCTCCTGCTTATATTAATTAGTACTCTAATGTAAGCATCACTAATGGCACATAACATTTCAACTAATGCATACTCCAAGTTTATCTGACAATTATTCAATAGGTTATTTCCAGTTTTTCACATGGAAATACGTTATCATAAAAGACTTTGAATACAATTTGGAAATAATTGACATTTAAAGTATTTATTCCTTCTATTCACTTTATGCCTTTCAATTTGCATAATTGAAAGATGACAGGTTACTATTGAGAGGAACTTTGTAAATGGCTGAGGACAGGAGTTTAGAGATGGAAGGATGAGAATCAACAGGGTGCGAAATTGCAGTGAGGAGTGTAACACGCACAAATGGAAAGGCAGTGGTTGAGAGCTTGTGCTTTGAAGTCCGACACGCTTTCCAATGTGAGAACTTTGACAGGTTAGTTAGGCCCCTCAGCGTCAGTTACCTTATCTACACAGGGAGCGTATTAATAGACCCTAGTTCCCAGGATTGTTGTCAGGCTTAAATAGCAACCTCGTACAGTCCTGAGAATGGAGCCTGACAATTAGTAACCACTTCATGCGTATCCTTTATGATTCCCAAGGTTTTAGTAACAAAAAACAGAGTCAGGAATTACAGTTCCAAGTGGAGACAGGATTGAAGGATGGCTTCCTTATTTTAGGAGAAGTTGAAGAGCATGTTAAGTATAGAAGGAAAAAAACAGATTGAGAGGGATGCTGAGAGATAGGTCATCCTTAAAATATCCTTTAGATAGTGTGGCAGAATCAGATTCACAACCTTTCCCCAGTATCCCCTTTCCCCTTCGTTTTCTTATTCCCAATCCATCTCATTGAGCTAGGTAGTTCAATGGTTATTGCCTCATGGGAAGATGTTTTAGGAGAAAGCAAGTCTCTTTTGGCTTTTGCAAAGAAGACTTCAAAAGCCTTATTTATTTATTTTTTGCCTCTTTGGCTCTAATTGGGCCTTACTGGAGTTAGAGCATAGACAAAAGATTTTGGGGAAAAATATCGTAGGCTAGAGTTAAGCTTCTGCCTTGAGACAGAAAGAACTTTCCTTGGGCTGGGAGGAGAAAGCCTTGTCACTAACTAGCTGAGTGACTGGATCAGTCACCTAAGCTAATCAAAGTTCTAGAACTGGATCTATTTTAAAAAGTAGAAGAAATATGTATATTTTTCTTTTTGTAATATATGATGTCTTTCTAAAAATAAGTGTGCAAAATATTTTGATTCATCTTATTTAGAGACAGCAGAGCTGAGAATGGCTCATAGGTTCACTGTACATAGCACCAATATTTATTTAGAAGGAAGGATAAAATTTCATACCCACCTTCACTGACTTTCCCCCAAGAATTTTAGCAAGAGAGAAGGGATAATTCATTAAATTCCATCCACCACCATCATCATCATCATCATTATTATTACTTCTACTGCTATTACTTATAGACATTGAGTTTCTAGTATCAAGTTTTCCTTTAAATGCAACTCAATGAACATTGCAAACTTGTAAAGTGCTGTATTAATCTGCCTGGACCGCGATAACAAAATATCATAGACTGCGTGGCTTAAACAACTGGCATTTATTTCTCTCCGTTCTGGAGGTTGGAAAGCACAAGATCAAAGTGCTGGATGATTTGGTTCCTGACCGGGGCCCTCTTGCAGGTGTGCAATGACCACCTGTGTGCCCTGTGTCCCCACATGGCAGAGGGAGAGCTCTGGTGTCTCCTCCACTTCTTATAAGGGCATTAATCGCATCATTATGTCCATGAAGGGCCCCGTCTTCATGGCCTAATCTACACCTAATTATCTCCCAAAGGCCTCATCTCCAATTACCATCATATTGGGGGTTAAGGCTTCAACATACGAATTTGGAGTTGGGCGGGGGGGTGGGGCACAGTTCAGTCCACAGCAAATGCTAAAATACTTACATACAAAGTTTCAAAAAGAAAAATAAAACCAAGCAAACTACATTTGGTGACTCCAATATTAAATTCTGTAATAGTTTGGATCTGAAACTAGATTTTGTTTGTATTTGAAAATCTTGATAGAACACACTCTTCCTTTCCTTATTAAAATAGGAGTATTAATGTAAAATTGGAACAATATGTCATCTGATTTACTGTAGTTTGGGTCAAGTGGTGAAAGAACTATTCAGACAACCTGCCAGGTTCTGTTAGGTTACACCCAGCGCTTCACGGTTTAAGACAAACGCAGGCTGAAATTTTGACTCATAGGCATGTGGTCTGGCTCAAGGATATGCTACATGTTTCTGGAAACACATACACACACACACACACACACACACACACACACACACAGCCAAGAAACACAGAAATGTCTTCAGAGAATGAAACCAAAAACCAGAAACTCAGTATCTTGTCCCACCAATTTCCGCCATCCATTAGAGAAGCAACTAGGTATTTCCTTTGTGGTTTGCATTTCAAGGAATTTTTAAAACTCAGCAGTAAGTTTCTCTTTGTATCATCTCTTAATTCTATTTCTCTTAAGAAATGGATGTGCTCACCTTATGACACCAGCAGGTTGGTAGGTAAGCATAGAGGACTTAGAGAAAACAGGATATAGACAGGATATAAAAAGGATAGGGGAAAAGAACAGTAATACTTTCACTAGTCAACTCCAGATAAGGTTGCAAAATAGCCCTCATTTTTCTACTTTTACCTTCCATCTCTCAGGTGCCATCTAGTTTCCCATATACCCCAAAAGTGTCATTATAGACCAACTGCTCAACCCCACTGTGCATAGATGTGCCTCTTGTGCTAAATTACTCCCTGTTTATCCCCCACCTTCTCCCCCACAACCCACACTAATCAAAATTCCTGTTCTTTCCAATGTATGGATAGGAGGAAAAAGATCTACTTAAACTAATGCTCACAGGTGATTTCCTGATAGCTTTCCATCCTTTTTTTCCCTAGCTCTTAACTATGTAGTGTTAGGAATAGAATTATAAGTAAGATATGGTCTTGAACTCACAATATGAGAGGCAGATGTGATTCAACTGTGTATGCAGGATGTAATATATATTTACAATACAGGAGAAACGAAGGTTCCGGCAGCGACATCCCCCTTGATTTCTAGGATTTAGCTGTTTCATCTTTCTGGCATGATAGGTGTTCTTTTTTGTTTATTTATTTGCCTTCTTCCACCTGAAATTCTTCTCTTAGTTCAGGGGATGATCTTCCTAAATGTAAGAGATCAGTCTTTAGTTTATGGCACACCTGTAGCCGATCTTCCTTTTAATATTACCCAAACAAGAGGCATGTTTGAATAGAAGTATAAATAAAGTGTTGAGAGAAAACAGAGAAGAAAGAAACTAAGTATAATTTCTGGGTCATCTGGGAAAGCATTTACAGAAAAGCAGACATTAGAGTTAGCCCTTATGATAACAAAAATTTGGAGAGAAATGTTAAAACGACCTTCACTTAAAATGGAAAACAAAACAATACCAAATGCTTATAGGGTGCCATACATGTCTTTATACTTACAAAAATTATCTGATTACAAAGTAATTGTTACAATTATCTTTACATTGTCACCATTATGTTCAAAATCCTTAACAACTTTGGGTCTTGCTGTAGGTGTTCAAAAAGTTGTGTTTGATCTTTTTTTTTTCTAATCAGCACTTGAAAAAAAATAGATTAATGCTAACAAAACTACTTGACCCATTTTAAGAAAAATATTGCTTCTAATTCACTTATTTCATTTGCTTATGTATCTTGCACATTCTGTGGTTTCTATCTTCTTGGTTTTTAGCAACAATTATCATTATCTTCCTATCTAGAAGAGAAGCAAGTCATTATCTTAATATGGCTATTCAGACATAAGCTAAAACAATTTTTCGTACATGGAAATTTTTGAACATACGTGTTAGTGATAGAATAATTTTCCTTCAAGAGCTTCAGTATCATCATATCAGCTTCCCTGACTCGTAGCCCAAAGAAAACAGTCATAGAAACCATCACTCAGGGGTTTCTGTCTCCAAGTTCAGTGGGCCTGTTACTCAAACCGACTTTGCATGTGGAATTGTTTTCGTCCTAAACTTTAAAGTCAAATGTCTGTGTTTTTGATAGTTCACACTTTCTACTTAAAACCCAAAATATTATTTTAACTCATTAAAAAGCTTGCAGCCCAGCAAGGCCCCAAATAAAATAGCTTCTGTGTTTCTGGGATTCATTTGTCTACATAGGAACTTGGCCACTGTAACAGACACTCGACTTTGGCCCACGGATAACTAATATAAGCAGAGGAAACTCTGCTATATTTTATCCCACAATAAGATTATTTTAGTAGTGAAATTCAACCTTCCAACATAAGGATAGGAGAAACCTATTATGACACATGTTTTACAAACTCTTTCAAACTATTTTTCTAACATTTGAATTTTGGCAAAGTTTTTACTACATTCTGCCCAACATATTTTTCTCCAACTTAAAATGAGATATGCAATTTCACAAAAACTTTAATTTTACAGTTTTTTTCAGTTTTCTTTTTTCATACTAAATGGAAACCTGGTCATTGAAATTCATGAAAGAAAACACTGTTGTATGTTGTTTTATCCAAGAATATAATTAAGAGCAGGCTGTAGAAGTGACACTATATAAATGTGAATATGTCTGATTGGATACTGAACAGAACACCAAAGTTTTTCAAGAGTTTGATAAAGAATTGTTTATGTTCTTTCAGTTCTAATTGTGTCCTTTATTTCTAATGGTTAACACATCAGTTCTACCAAGGCTGATAATCTATAAGTGAAATAATGATTTCTACTGCATGCCCAAGCAAGCATATGCACTGAAATGTTTACACTTAAAATTGGGTGAATTCAGTTGTTAAACCTTTGGATAATACTTAGCTAATACTCATTTCAAACATAAATGATTATTCTACTGGTATGTAGGGTTTAAACTGGATAATCCTTAAAAATTCCAGGAGCAGGGTAACCTCTGTTCCAAGAAAATATTAGGTTGCTTAGTAGGAATCCGCTGAAACTAAGATCTCTCTAAAGATATGCCTGCTGTTTATATATAATAGATGCTATTTCATTCCCTCTTGCCGGAGTAATGGTGAAAATTTTTCAGTTGTCTGGATCTTGATCAGGTGCTTCATCAATAAAATCATTACAAGAAAAAATAATGCACGTTCTTTTAAAATGGACCTACCAAAATGGACCATATGTTTGGTCATAAGACAAGTCTCAATAAATCAAAAAAAAATCAAATTATCCATAGTATATTCTCCAACCTTAATGGAATTAATTCAGAAATCAATAACAAAGATAACAAGAAAGCAACAAACCATTATCCCTTTTGAACATAGATGCAAAAATTCTTAACAAAAGTTTATCAAATTAAATTCAGTAATATATAAAAGATAATAATACATCATGACAAAATATGGTTTGTCCCAGGAAGGCAAGATTTGTTTAACATTTGAAAATCAGTTGATGAAATGTGCCATTATTAACAAACTGAAAAAAAAATCCTTTATGCAGACTTAAAAATAAAAATCCTGGGGCCGGCCCCATGGCCGAGTGGTTAAGTTTGTGTGCTCTGCTTCGGCAGCCCAGGGATTCACCGGTTCGAATCCTGGGCGCGGACATGGCACCACTCATCAAGCCATGCTCAGGCGGCGTCCCACATGCCACAACTAGAAGGACCCACAACTAAAAATACACAACTATGTACCGGGGGGCTTTGGGGAGAAAAAGGAAAAATAAAATCTTTAAAAATAAAAAATAAAAGTCCTATTCAGAAAAATATTTTTTGGATTCTGATATACTTTCCTGATTTTAAAAAATGCTCTTTGCAAATTAGAAATAGAGTAGGGCACAATTTCTCCAACTTGACATCATCAACATTTTGGGTCAGATAACTATTTGTTATGGGAAGCTGTCTTGTGAATTGTAGTATGTTTTGCAGCCAGGAGCAGCACTGTGTGCCAGTTGTGACAGCTAAAAATATTTCCAACATTTCCAAATGTCCATGGGGAGCAAATCACCCCCAGCTGAGAACAACTGGAATAGAGGGAACGTCCCTAACTTCATAAAGGGCATCTACAAAAAAACCTTGCAGCTAACATCATAATTAAGGCTAAAAGACCAAATGCTTTTTCCCTCAGATCCAAAACAAGGCGAGACCATCCACTTTCACCAATATTATTCAACACCATAGTGCATATTTTAGCCTGTGGGGAAAAAAAATCAAAAAAATCAATAAAAAGCATTCAGATTGAAAAAGAAGCAGCAAAACCATCTTTATTCACATACAACATGATCAGCTTTGTAGAAAATCTTAGGGATCTTCAAAAAGCTACTAGAAATAGTGAGTTTTGCAAGTTTTCAGGATAGGAATCAATGTACAAAAATGAATTGTGTTCTATATAATACAATAAACAATTGGAAACGGAAATTTTTAAAAATATCATTTACAATAGAATCAAAAACATGAAATACTTAGAGATAAATCTGACAAAAATGTGCAAGACTTCTACAGTGAGAAGTACAAAATGCTGCAAAGAGAAATTGAAAATGTATATAAAAGAAGTGATACACTGTGTTCATGGAACAGAAGGCTCAGTATTATTAAAATATTAATTCTCTCCCAATTGATCTAAATAGCAAATTGATCGAAATCCCAACAGATTTTTTTGTAGAAATGCACAAGCTGCTTCTAAAATTCATATGGAAATACAATGGTCCTAGATTATCCAAAACAACATTGATAAAGAAGAACAAACTTGGAATATTTATAACACTTGATTTCAAAACTTATTGTAAGGCTACGATAATCAATACAGTGTGGTACTGCATAAGAGATAAACAAATACATCAACGGAACAGAATAGAGAGTCTGGAAATAGAACCACATATGTTTGGTCAATTGATTCTTGTTAAAGGAACAAAGACAATTCTGTGGAGAAAAGATTGTCACAAATAGTGCTAGGACAACTGGATATCCACATTCCAGGGAAAAAAAAGAAACGAACTTTGGTCCATACTCTTGTCATATAAAAAAATTAACTCTAAATGTCTCAAAGAACCTAACTGTAAAATCTAAACCCATCACACATAAAACATTTGTGATCTTAGATTAGGCAATGAAACCTAATTTCTTTGCCATGAGACCACAAGCACAATCCATAAAAGAAAAAGACTGACAATTGTTCATTTATCAAAAGTAAGAACTTCTACTCTCCAAAGCCACTGTTAAAAAAATATACAGACAAATACACAGGGATAAAATATTTGCAAATCACCTGATAAAGAACCCATATGCAGAATATATAAAGATGTCTCATAACTCAATAATAAGGAAACCAACAACCCAATTTTTTTTTAAAAGGACAAAACATTTAAACGGACGCTTCACTGAAGATATACTGATGACAAATAAGCGTGGGAAAAGATGCCTACATTATTAATCATTAGGAAATTGCAAATTAAATCACAATGAAATGTGACTAAGCATCCATCAGAAAGGCTAAAATTAAATTGATCATACCAAGTGTTGTCAAATCTGTGTAACAACAAAAATTCTCAGAAACTTCTGGTGGAAATATAATATGGAACATCCACCTTAGAAAACACTTTGTTAGTTCTTGAAAAAGTTAGAAATATGTCTATCAAATGACCCGGCCATTCACTCCTAGGTATTTATCCAAGGAAATGAAAGAATAGGTGCATACAAAGACTTGTACGTGAATGTTCATAGGAGCTTAATTTGTAATAGTCAAGTACTAACTTTGTCCCAATGTTATTGTCCCAAAAGTCGATTAACAGGTGAACGGATAAACCAACTGTGGTTTATCCCTACAACGGAACACTACTTAGCAATATAAAGGAATGCACTGTTGAAACATGCAACAACGTGGATGGATCTCAAATAATTATGCTAAGTGAAAGAAGCCAGAAGAAAATACATACATATGATTTCATGTAAATAAGTATCTAGGAAATTTCAACTGATCTGCAGTGACAGAAAGCAGAACAGTCATTGCTTGAGGTCGGAGAGGGAGAAAAGAACAAAGGGGAGGGATGACAGAGGCATGAGGAACCTTGGAGGTGATGGGGACGTGCATTATTTTGATCGTGAGGATGGTATCACAGTGTATGCATTTGTCAAAAGCAATCAAATGGCACACTTTAAATATGTGCAGTTTGTTGTGTGTCAATTATATCTCAATAAAGGTATTAAAATACATATGAGAAACGCCAAAAGCAACTGAAATCTAGAAGGACTGAAAGAGGAATTGAAAAATAAAAATGAAGAAATTAGGAAAAGGACTCAGAACTAGAAAACAACAAAAATACACTACCAGAAGTTGAGAGAAACACAAAAGCTATACCTTTCTTTGCAACCTTAAGGGATGGAACTGGAGTGAGAGTCCAGTGTCAGAGGAAAAGGTCCTCCTGAACCTGGCAGTACCAGGTTTCATCAGAGAACAACAGGAGGTGGGTTTATGTATTGAATAACACAGAAAAGCAGGTTTACAAAATTTTTGCGTTTTTCTCTTCCTTTGATATCATCTAGTTAACCAATTATCTATTATGGGTAATTTTATGTGACTAAGAACAACAGAAAATAATTTTAAATTGAATAGCAAGCAAAACTGTAATAGTGGTTAGCTGAAGTTTGCTGAGTGACTAACAGACTCGTGATATCTAATATCCACTAAAATTTTCACATGTATCATACTCCTATCTAAAATCAGTCTCCATGCTCTAGGTCCCAAGTTCTCTCTCCTACTCAAAAATCCTCTCCCATACTTTTCCACTCTCTTTTCTACATCATCATTCTCCTCCCCTTGGGAAAATACCATACCGATTACAAAACAAAACAAAAATTTGCAAACAGACTGTTATTCTCCCATCCTAATAAAACCTTCACACGATCCCAGTTACCCCGTCATTTCTTTGCTTCTTTTTGCAGTACAGCTTCAAAAGAATTGATTCTACTTGTGTCTCCAATTCCTTTCCTCAAAGTCTCCTTTAAACTATGCTACTAAGCCTGATGCTTTTGTCCATAGAGTCTCTGAACTTGTTCCTGTCATTATCACCAGTGGCATCTACATTATTAAATCCAGTGGCCAATCAGCTCTTTCTCCTCTTACTTTCTCTATTTACATTTAGTCTCTTGAGGATCTCATTCAGTCTGTTGCTTTCAATTGCCGCTATATGTTTCACTCCCAAATTGATTTCTCCAGCCGAAACCTCTCTTCCAAACTTGAATTCATATATGCAACTGCCACCTTGACATTTCTATTAGAAATGTTTAACAGACATCGCCAATGCAATGTGTCCAAAACTAAAATCCTGCTCTCTACCACGCAAATCTCACTTCACCTCCAAGCTTCTCTTTTAGTTGATGGCAGCTCCCTCCTTGAGTTGCTCAAGAAGCTTTTTTGACTTTCCTTTTCCTCTTGCATAGCAAATTTCATTCTTCAGGAAGCACTCTTGGCGCTAAACACCAAAAAGGAAGTTCACATCTGACCTTTCTCATCGCCTCCCTCTGAGCCACCCTGCGTGTCTCTCACCTGGATTACCATAGTGACCTCCCTACCCAGTCTCCTTGCTTTGGCCCTTAATTCCTTTCAGCCTGCTATTAACACAGCAGCCAGAGTAACCCTATTAAAATGTAAAGCAGACCTTGCCGCTCCTCTGCTCAAAACTTTACAAGGGCTCCACTCATCACTCAGAGTCAAAGCCAAAGTCCCTACCAGACACGCCCTAACCCCTTCCTCCTTCCCTCCCTGAGTGCGTCGTCTAGTCCTCTAGCCCTTTCTCCTTCCATCAGGGCCACACGGATCCCCTTGCTCTTTTTGGAGACTACCAGGCACTCTCATCCTTGGGACCTTGTTTACTCTGCTGGAACTCTGCAATGTCCAGATATCTATATGGTCGTCTCTCTCACCCTTTTAAAATCTGTACTAAAAAGTCCCCCTGGGAGACCTACCCTAGTATCTCTTATTTAATTCTGTAACATGGTTGCCCCTCAACCCTTGCTCCTCATACTCTTTATCATGCTGTGCACTTTCTATTTTCCCTGGTAATTATCTATCTACTAGACAATTTACATATTTATAACGTTTAGTGTTGATTACCAACCCCCTAGCTCCTATTTAAGCTTCTTGAGGGCAAAGTTCTTTTGGTTTTTGTCTGGTTGTGGTTAGTGATATATCCCAAGTGCGTAGAACAGTACTGTGAGTATAGTAAATAGTCAGTAAACGTCACCCGAATGTGTGGATGGGTATTAAGTATGCTCACTTTGTATGTATACTGAGGTCCTCCAGTGATTCCATGTTAAAGAGAAAAAGACTAAAGGAATACTTGTATTTTAACAGAAATTAACATACACAAGCCTCTATGGTAGAGTACGGGAGAAGGAGTCAGGTAGAATGACTCTGAAAGGGCAGAGACTTAATTGGAGCAGAGATTTTACTAAGGAGAAGGAATCTGGACTGGCATTGAGGAGTCTGGTCATAGGTTTTTTACCACTTTCCCCAGGTGAACAGATGGTGTAAGAGACCATGTGCGGCCCCACTTGAAAGAACTGTAAAAGACACTAGAGAGAGTGTGGGCTCTAAATCAAAAGTGAAGAAGGAGCACTTTTGAGTAGACTGAAGACGCAAGGATATTTTTTAGCCATGAAATGATAATTTCAGAGAATATTACAACAGCGCTTAGCAAAGATGCTGAAATGTGCCACATGGTGATGTTGGCTTAAGTTTTCATAGTGTGACATAGAAACAACCTCAGCTTCTACTGGCTGGGCACATCAGACCTCTCTAAAATGAGTCTTATATGGCTTGGAGTCTTCATGCTTCTAAGAGTATCCTGGCCCTATTGAACAGGCAGGAACATGCATCAGTTTCTAGGATCATATATACTCTTACTTCTGTGCCAAGATAATTTTTCTGCTACATGGAAAGTTTACGTTTTCAAAGCTATTTGAAATTTATCAAGATACTTTTTTTTCCAAAGTTATTCTTGGGTTGTAATCATTTTCAATGAAAGGAAGCAATAAACATAATAATCTAAGAAGCAGTTACAATTGGTTTTGGAAAATTTATATGCTTTTGATCCTTTTGTTAGTTCAACATCAAACTTAATTGTGTTCCTATAATGAATACACTGGGTGAATAATAAATGTCTAGTGAAAGTAGAGTGTCAAAAGTTTGACAAAGTTGATTAAAACAGCGAATAATGCACATGCAGATTATTAAATACAAACTAAAAACTTGCATTTTTTTTTTCTACACGGGTGTATGTCTATTGAAATGAATCTATTGGAAGAAAGTACATCTAAAAACTACTGAAAACGTTAACCAGAAATCCTAAGTGCATTCTATTTTTATTGTTTTGACATATACGTGGTAACTCCAACAAGCTGCAAGCAAAGTTGTTAAATACAGATTTTTGGAGGATCAGTTTTCATAGACAAAGTGCTCCTACGTTTATTCCACTAACCGTACATGTGTGGACGCTTCAAAAGTGCTTTAAAGGCCTTCATTCTCTTTATAATTTTAAGTTCACTACTCTTATGATACTGTTTCTTTATCAAAATGGACAGAATAAAAGCCTACTTACATTCACAATATCACAAATGTTAAATGTGGGTGTGGAATTAATGATGTTCACTAATCAATTTATAAAGAGTAGGACATTCTTTTCAAAAGATAGGTCTCACTTTACAGTCAAAATTTTGTTGGATTACATTAGACTCATTGAATAATTCTTTTAAAAAAGCCCAGATTCAAATTTCCTGAAGACGACTGGGGATTGACTTGTCAATCACAGGCGATGTTATTATTTAGATCATAGGAGGTGGGAAGAAAGTTGATCTTCACAATAAGTTTTAATCCTCATTTTACCACTTTCTTTTCTTAAAAGAAAAGTATATAATTGCTCCACCAATAAAATTATTGCAAATGCATACATTTAATGCTGAGTTCAATAACCAGATTCTTTAAAACGTCATCACAGAAGACAGATGTAGACATGGAAAAGAACAATAATTTAAATAGTAAAAAATAATTCTAGTTAGCAGTGAATACCATTGGCTTGACATAGACTATCATCTCTAATTTTAAAAAAATTTTTGATCCAGAGGCTAAAGCGGAGGCTTACACAGGTTAAGCAACTTGCACTGGGTCATCATGCTTGTTGGTTTTGGAGCCAGACTCCTATCCTGATACTTTGTTTTCAACTTTGTAACTGCCTCTATACCGTATTTTCTTAGCTGATCTAGTCTAGAGCAATAGGCACTTAAGGGAGTATGTATTCAGATTTAGAAGTAGAAAGGAGAAGGGGCCAAACATTTTGGACCCTTTCTATGTGCCTGACACTATGTTAAATATTTAGGAAATTATCTCCTTAATTACCTTTATACTCGTATTTGGTAAAGACTTCATGAGGATATAAGTCCTGAGGTTTGTTTGGAGCCAGGTAAATGAAGGATGAAAAATAAATGAGTAATTAAAGATTTGGGAAGTAATCCTCTAATAATAGAATAAGGATGAATTCTTATTTGTTTAGGGAAGAGCACATTAAGGAGAAAATTACCAATAAGAGTGTCTAGATATCTAAAAAGGCATTTATAAATGTATGTGAATAGAGTTTTGTTATTTCCTCAGGCCAATGTAAACAAAAACAAGGCTAAATTATATAAGGCGGGATTATAGAACTCATGAGGAGACTCCAGCTGAGAAGAATTAACAGAGTGTTAATATTTATTGAGCGCCCACTATATACTAGAGGCAGAGATAGAGATAGAGATGGAGATAGAGATACGCAAGTTATTTTAGGAAAGAACTGACATCAGTTCTCATTCCATTCTGCTCCACTGTTTTCCTAAGGGAAATAAATATAAATTTATAAATATATGCGTGTATAAAGTTGATCTTGCTTTCCAATCTGCAAGTTATGTGGAATTGTCCCCATTTTTAAAGAGGAATGTGAAACTCAGTTTCAGAAGCCCTCCCAATTTCACACAGCAACTAATTGGGAGACAAGAGAGGCAGCTGAACTCTGATAGGGAGGGGAAAAGCACAAAATGTAGAGTTAGAAAATCTGGGTTCCAATGTGGACTTGGCCACTTTCCATCATTTGATTGTGAGAAAATTACTTCCATAAATTTCTAATACTTTATCTGTAAAAGCAAAATAAGAATACACACAAAGATTGTTGGGAAGATTAATTGGGCATAGTGTCAGTGGAAGTATTTTAGATATGAATATAAATAACTTTTTAAAGAATTTATGAAAGCATGGACTTCCTTCTTGCCGTATGGTTAAAGGTTAAATAAAAGGCATCTAAATGCTTATTTTTTAATCAGTAATGTTTTGATATAAACTCTTAAAAATTTCTTCTGCCCACATGTTTTTATTTGAATGCTTCTCATCTTCAAATCCATGTGCAATATGCTATTCTTGCCATTTAATATTTCTCTCATAGTCCATGCTTTGCGTTAATTTTGAAAGATTTTAATTAGCCAATAAGAAAAGAAATAGTAGCTGTAACATCATATTTCTTTGTGTTATTACTTACCCAATATTCTCAGGGAGTAGTAAAAAGATGGCTAGGTAATATCCAGGTATCTGTCAGCCTTTATAAAAATAGAGCCAACTGAGAATAAAAGTGAATGATAAAAACTACTTAAAATTTCAGAGATGTACAGGATGGATCTTAGGGCTAATTGGTTTAATATTTCTTGTACCTCTTTATATGTCACTCATTTCTCATATTGAAATTGGAATTGTACTTATGCCTCCCATTATTGGAAATCCCTTGAAATTTGCCAGGCACACACAGACCTAATAATCAGATTAATCCAATTACTAATCACTGAAGAAAATGCTTAAGTCATAAATAGTAAGAGAATCTATTGATTGTAAATAAAGTAGAAGGGAGACATACTGAGCAATTTCAACCAAGCAAGATAATTAAACTCAGAGATGCTGTTTCCTGTTTCTCTCATATAAACAACCAAGCCGGCTCCACACGCCTATCCACAACCTGGATGTCCCAAGGCCACATCTCTCTTCTTTCCTTCCACTTTCCCTAAGGAGAATTTTGGGTCATAAAGAAATGAGAATTGGTGTAACTTCTTTCCTGAAACCACTTGAGCTTCCTCTGTGTTTATATTTGTGTCATCTTATTATAAGACGAGCTAACATCTATTATTAATTGATGCACTAATTAAAGCCATACTCGCAATTTCCATTAGCTTATTCCCTAAATTCTCCAGAGCTGGCTGTCTGGTTTTAATCAAAACCAAATGGTAGTCCAATTTCCCAGCCTGGAGCAGCTAGGAGGAAGTCATTCAGGGGAGGCACAAGAAAGAAGAAAAGATAAACAGATGATAGTTCACGAAATTTGTGTCAGCCGGAGGATGCAGATACTGTGAACTGCTTTAGAGACGTGATTCAGGGACTCTGTCATGCTAGATGGAAGCGGTTGCAAGTGGTTAATGTCAGCAAGACCGTAATAAGATCAAGATGGAGTCTGTCTTCTGCTTTTCCAGCACTGGATTTGTGTAACTGGAGGATTCTGACTAGAGGTAATGCTGCATATGCCAAGACACAGACTACTTGCTTCTGGGAAGGATTCTTGGGATTGGAGAGCTCTTGAAGAAAGTGTTCTATTTACTGGATTCTTGGGATGTTACTTACAGATCTCTCAGGTAGGATATGTCAGGCTGCAGCATTTAAAATTGTAAGTAGTCTAAAAAAGGTTTGCAAGTTTAGAAGAATTATGGTATTAAAATTCATCTTACTTTCTTGAAAGATCTTTTGAAATGAGAACTGCAAAGGTATTTTGATTAAGTTGTGTATATCCACTTAACAGAGTGGAAAAGTTGTATATGAGGGAAGAGAACTATGTTTTCTTTCCTTTTTTATTTTTTTCATAAGCAGCGTGGGATAGAAAAAGCTCTACAACTTTATGACTCTCCAGCTAATCATCTCAAGAGCTTTGACAAACTCACTTCAGTTCTGTGTAAAATCAGAACTCCTAAAACGCCCGGGCGGGCTCTGCTCTCTCCCCCTCCCCTCCGCATCGTGCAGTCTTTCTCACATGCACACTACTCAGAGGCAGGAAATGCTTGCAGGCAATCTGGGCCTGGTGGTGGAGGCCCCTTTCGCAAAACATCAGTCTGAATTTAGTAGACAGAAGTCACTAGGAACGCCTTGACAGACTCCTGCTTTAGCGAAGGCTCCCTCCAGCTGCAGAGGCTGTTTTTGTTAGAATCACACACTGCGTAAAACTGCTTAGAATAGAGCAATGATCTCAACCACGAAATGTGAACTTATATTTTGGAGAAACTAACGGGGACGGACTTCTCTCCTAGCCTGAGTGTTGAACAATGTCATGCCTTGGAGTTTCAGCTCCTCGATCTCTAGGTAAGACGCTGTGGACTATCTATCTTTCTACTTGGAAACAATCTTTGAAGAGGCAGAAAGATCGAGAGAAACGTTAGCATCTTGCACTGAGTGGTGATTTCCTAGGTTTTAGAGCCAAGCCATGAAATCAGAGGTGGAAAGTGTTTTAGTAAGTAGAAGACTGTCAGTCAAATTGTTTTAGCAAAATGTCAGTTCTAAAATAGGCTCCATAGAGATTTTAGTCTTTTCCTCCATAAACTAAGATTTTTATTTTGATCCTTTTTTGTTCTTATTTATGAATAGAGCTAAAAGACCAGGTTTCCTACTACATGGCATAAGATGAAACAAATACATATTCTCACACAAAAGCGTGAGGTGTAAATGAATTATTTTTATCTCCCCTTCTTTTGCCAACAGGGAGACTAGACAGGACTAGAGTGACTTTTCTTAATAATGAACCTCCAAAGGATATTTTGTGCCTCATTTAAAATATGAAGATTGGATTCCTCAACATTTCTCCACACCAGTTTTCAACCACAGGTCAAGCTGCTAATGTGCAGCTTAAAAGTTTTACTAGGAAAAAAAAGTACACACATAAAATTTCGGAAATTATTTCTATCCTAAATAGGATTGAATCTGATTTTCAAAAATTTAAGTCCCAGAATTAGATTTAATTTATATTAACATTCCTGGAGTCACTGCTCAGGACATATTTTCTGTGAATAGTTTTCAATAATTGAAGTAAATCTCAGTGACAATGACATTCATTATTACTATTTTAAGGCAGCCGGAAATCACTACGATCGTATGGAAAACTGATCATGTGTTCATAATTCAGATAATCATTAAATTGCATTTCCACGGGGCTATAGTCTCTTTAAGGCATCTTAGATATGTAAGTGTGCAATGTATAAGGAAAGAAATTTACTAATTACTGAAATAGCATGGACTTTTAATGCATAACATACTGTTATATTATACTTCTGAATATTTAGAATGAAAAATCATTATTTTATGGTATGTGAAAGGAACAAATATTCATGTATATTTCTAAATCTATCAGATGAACAGGAAATTTACTTAATGAAAGATGAGAACTATTTGACATTTGGATCATAAGAAATCAAGTGTTTTCATTATATTTTTACATAGTACAAGGTGACCATTTGCTGGATTAGCTAGTTATTCTTAAATTCTATGCTAGAATAACTATATCGATGATTTTTAACTACTCACTAACAATTTATCTTGTTGACTTTTAAATATGATAAAAAAGAATCTATTTTTAAATATGTGAAAAATAAAATACTAGCTTATCTAAATTACCATTTAATAAAATCCCTCAGTAGAATTTCAAAGAAGGAAAGAACACAAGATATCACTCTTTTAACACTCGTGAGGTTGCCACAAGGGAGCTAAGGAATGACATTCAAAAGTGACCTGTCCAAGGTCACACCACTAGCTAGTGGACGAGATGACAGTGGAGCCACAGTACCACGTTTCATATTCAGATATCTTTATATTACATCGCTTTGCTGTCAAATAATAATTATGCAGAATAAAGTATGAACATGTCCAGCAGAAGGCTACTTTTAGACAGAAAATTGGAGTTCCTCTTTAAAAACAAAAAAAAGGCTAAAGCTGCCACTAGTGTTGCAGTGTGGAAAAAAAATCATGCTTTTAAAAAAGAATCAAATTTACTAAGTAATGAAATTTTCCCAAATGCAAAAGTTTTCTTAAAAAGATGTTGTATGCCTTCCACAAATACTTTAAAGGAATAACTTGTTTGTGACCTTATAACATTTTATGATTATGCAAACAGAATCAATCCATATGCTAATAATTATATTAACTTTAAACGGATGTTTCTTAAAAACATAGGGCTAGAAAAGAGCTTGTCTGATTCATATCCTTGTATTCAAATAGTAACATAATGAACCTACCCCAACGGGTGACATCCAGAGGAGATTTTACTACACCCCCAGGGAATCAATTTAAGTCTCATGTACCCAGACTTGCTTTCTATTATCTAACCCAAATCTCTATTGCTGCAACTTGTTTCCACTTCTCTGGGTTTTTTCCTCAGTGGAAATACGAAAAGCCTAACTGGACATATGAAAACATAAGTGTATGCTTCTAGGCCAAATAAGCCCACTTCCTGTCAGCTTCTCTTCTACAGCTTATTTTCAATCCTTTAATTGACTCATATATCTACTCTGAACCTTCTGCAAAGTCCTTTGGTTGTAGACTATAGAATCTGGTACAGCGTGTAAGTAAACGTCTGACCAGTGCAGCGTAAAACGGGAGAGTTGGCTCTTTCATCTGCATCATACTTCAGGTATGACAATATATGTTGCTATGCACGCTGAAACCCTGCACTTTCCAAGAGACTGTCTCATAAAATTAATATATGTCATTTCTAGGACATGACATTTCTTTAGAGAGAATGTGTGTCTTAATACTTTTTTTCCATTTTTATGAACCAGATGAAATTTCCTGATGTTATTAACACTTAAAAGATATGCTATTCAACACTTCCAGTGTCACCACAGTCCTCTTTATTGGAATGAGGAATAAATGCAGTAAAGCAGATGCCTATATAGCTGACTGCATGACTACTAGAGGGCTGCGTGAAAGAGAGGGCATCCATTTATTTTTTTTTTGTTAAGGACATTATGATAAACAAGGAGAGTATTTCTGGCTCCATCCAAACCTGTGCATACCGTACACCTCACTACAAGTACTTTAGGCATGGTTTAATCTTACTTCTAGAGGATTCCGTCTTATAGGCTTCAAATGAATCTAAATTGGGACATTCAAAATTTATCTTTTGTTTCCATCTTATTTGTTTCTTCTTGGAGAATGAATGAATTGGTGCCAGTATTATCTTCCAATGAGAATCTCTCTGTAGAAATCATTACAGGACAGCGAAGTTCCAATTAGAGGTGACCCAGATCAGGCTTAGAAAATGTTATTATCAAAATAGAGCCATGTCAAGAAATTAAGACATGAGAAGTTAAAGAGGATGAGGGAAAAGTAAAAACCTCCAGATTTGAAGGAAGTGGCGTGAATATCGCGCCTCCTTCCCCACATGAATGATATGCCCTATATGTGCATGACCTCAACTAAACAGGTTTACAGAGAAGCCTGACTCCAGTTTGACTTTGGTGTGGATGTCTAAATGCAACACTGACTTCTATGGTTCTGTTTGGCATTAGACTGCTATTCCGTTCATAGAGTTTTGAGAAATAGATGGGATTAGGTTTCAAGGAAGTGAGAATAAAGGTGAAGTGTGGGTCTTGAGATCTAGTTAAAAAAAGATTGTTGATTTTGATTCAGTGGATTATAGAGTTTATAAGTGAACTTGAAAAGATTGAACAGGGACTCTGATGCAAAAAAAACCCTGAAAGGCAATGCAAACTGTGTGCATATGAACTTGCTCAATAGTTAAGACAGATGGGTAGAAAAAAAAATTGTAGCTAGTTGTACGTGTGAAAAGGTTTTTATACTAGAATGAATGAACGAAATGTTTTAATAATTCAATTCAAATAATTCAAAAAGAAAATCAGTTCTCTTAATGGAAATGAGACAGAAAGGAAGTAGGAAGATCAGAGAACAAATTTAGAAATTCACTTAGAGTTTCTATTCCCAGCAATTAGCAATACACCTGGCATGTCAGGTGTTGTCAATATCTGAAAGTCAATAAGTGTTTGTGGAGTAAATAGGAAGGAAAAAAGAAAGAAAGGAAAGGAGAATCAGTGTTGAAGAGTGGGCATTGTGGGCCTTTCTTAATTTTCTAGACATCTTGTAATGATAGAGCCATAATTTTTAAAGGGGGAAAGAAAAAAAAGAGGTTGGCAAGAGTCATCAGAGCCTGAGGCCAGAGGTTAACAATACTCTCCTAAGATGACATTACAAGTTCATTAAGAACCAGAAAGTAGCATGAGCATCCAGAAATAGTTGGAAATTAAAAGTTACACGCGGCCAGTGAGAGCAGAGCACTAGTGAATTTTCCACAATTTAAATGGGGTGGTGTACTGAGAAGCTCCCAGGCAGAGTCAGAAAACTGGCTCTGAGCCGCATCTCTGCCACTTGATGCTCTGTGATTTGAACCACGCCCCACAACTACTTTGAGCTTCTGCTTTTTATTGGTAAAGTAGGGAAGATAATGAAAATATTTATATCACCAGGTCATTTTGAGCATCAGATGAGATTTTATATGTGCAAATTGTTTTGCATACAGAATAACAAACAAATCTTTGTTTAAAAAAATGAGAGGTCAATTAGTCAGGAAAGAAAGAATCATGGCGTTTCACATTTTGGCCAAGTCGCTCATCATATTGCAATAACATGGGCTTACAAGCAATAGTTCCAGCTCATACTTAGCCATGAATTCTGCAGCTAAGATCCATCAACAACTAAAGGAGTTGTCACCCTCTTTATCATCATATCGCTTAGCATCTGGTAAATTCTTGCAATATGCCATGGATTAAGTGTTCTACATATGTTATTAGCTCATTATTATCATTATTTTTGTTAGTACCATCAATTCCAACTTCTAGTGACCCTGCGGACAATGGAGAAGAACCCTGCCCGCTCTTTTGGCACCATCCTCTCATCTTCCAGGGCTATATCAGACAATGTTCCGCTGCTGTTTACAAGGTTTTCATGCCCATTTTTTTGGAAGTGGGTGGCCAAGTCCTTTTTCCTAGTCTGTCTTAGTCTGGAAGCTCTGCTGAAACCTGTCCACCATGGGTGACCCTGCTGGTATTTGAAATCCCAGTGGCTTAGCTTTCAGCATCACAGCAACATGCGGCCACCACAGTATGACAACTGACAGATGGGTGGTGTGGTTCTCTGACGGGGAAATGAACTGGATATAGTGTCGAACCTTAACCACTAGACCAGCAGGGCTGGCTATTATTATTTTAGCTCAATATCATTATTTTTCCCTCAACAATTTCCATTATCCCCATTGCAGAAGTGAGAAAACTGAGGAACACAAAACTTAGATAACTAACCCAAATCACCAGAAAAAAAATGGTTCTTTAACAGACATCATGCCGTCACAAAAATTGGAGACAATAATCCCTACCCACCAATAGGTGTGGACATTGAGCTAGTTACTTAGTCCTGCCAAAATCGTACCTGTCTCATAGAGTATTTGTGAGTATTATTACTAAAGGGGATTGTGTAAGTAAAACACAAAATACAGTACCTGGCCTGCAGTAAATGCTTAACAAATGGAAGCTTTTTTTACTGTTACTATTATCATGATCATAAAAACTTTCTGATGCACCTACTATTACTTGGGTATATAGAAGAACACTTGGTAATAAAATCAAGTTGATATGTATGTCCAGAGATGGCAAGATGACAATTACAGATATTAAATAGAGAAGACAAAAGTTGTTATCAGAGTCATCAGCCCCTGGTAGGATACCAACCTAACAGAAGTGGCTAAGTTCCCAAGAATTTCATGCTCCTAATTTCAGTGAAAGTTGTACTTATTGAATGACTGAAATCTCAGTATCTTGCTGTCACCTAGCTATCCAAGCACATGTGTTGATGTATCTACATCTCTTATTTGCATTTGGTTGTTACTGTGTCTACCATTAGAGTGTTCTTGGAAATGATAGCAAAGCTAAAAATAGGAAGTGGCCACTTAAAGCAAAGCTACATCTCGCCATGCTGATGATAAAGCTTTATCATCTGTGTCCCTTGTTGAATGGAAATATCTTTTTATAATAAGGCAAAACCACATTTCAATCATACTGCTTTGCCATCCAAAAAAAAGAAAAAAAGGCAGCCAAACTCTTGATATCAAATCCAGATCTAAGCTTTTTCCTGTTGCATGAAAAATCCTAAGTGAAACAAGTTCAGAGCAAAGGCAATACTTTTCTTTGATTATAAAGGATTCTGTAGAAAAGAGATATCAAGGCAAAAAAATGACTTCATTAATGAATTTATTTGCAGAAATATCTAAGATACACTGTAGTTCTAAATACTCAAAGGATTCTGTATAGGATGGAACTCTATTATTGAGAAGACTGTGTACTTTTTAAAAAACAAAACATAAAACCCAAAGAGAATACAGATATCTAGAAAATAATGCATCCAAGATGCAATATTGTCCCTCATGACTGTGTTAATTCTGGGATTTCTTGGAAACCAATTATCCCCAGAAAAGTCTTAGTGATGATATCAGGCAAATATGGTAGAATGTTCCAAGATTTCCTCAAATTACATGTGGGTTATTTAAGAAAACGTTAAGAGAATCTGCAAACCTGGCTGACCTGAGTTATAAAGTGGTGGTAAGTCAAACACTGCAGCATCTGGGTTCCTGCCTGCAGGAAAATTAGAAACTACTAAGGCTCCACGAAATAGTGGGAAGCTGGAGGTAAAAATAGGGCACCACAGAAATAATAACTTGCAATCTTGTAACACCCTGCTCTTTTCTGATGAGCGGACTTGTACTGTATTGACTGAGTTCACTTTCAAAATGTCTCATCCTTGCAATAGCTTTGACTCTGAGAGCTAAGAATGAGAAAAAGTTTTCTAAGCTCAGTAAAGCTGAAATATATATATATATTTAAGTAGGTAAATGTTAAAAGAATATTTTTAAGTTGAGTGCCTACTTCTTCATTTTTCTTCTAAAGACCAAAAATGATGGAAGCCTGGATGTGTCTCTCGGAAAAAGTGATGTACTACTTATTCCACTGACTTAGTTCATTATAGATGGGTTATTCTGTAATTTACTAAAATTTCTGAAGATTTCCAGACAGCCTAGAGACATTTAGGCTGCTATTTAGGCTGCTGAGACATTTAGGAAGCTATTTCATATATAATATTTTAAGCGTCGTTAAGGAATTTACCAATAAAGAATTTTAACAGGAGTTTGTTTTTTCCACCAACAGCTAATGAGGCATAATGAGTAAATTCCAACATTTGACAAAGTATGTAAAAGTAGGTGGATAATGATTGCGCGAAGGATTAAGACACAGATTACCACTAAAAAAAGGAAATCTGCATGAAATCATACGGAGATAAATCCCTGCATCCTGTTATTGAAGGTCTCTCTCGCCCACAGCCCAATTCTAGCCCTGTCTAACTTGGATGAAATAGCAAGAGTATTTCAAAGAAAAAGTGCTAAGGGTTTTTTAGTAAAAGTTGGCTATCCTGACTAGACTCGTAGGAATGCTTTTTAAAAATGTGTTATCTTATTTTCTATTTGTTTATGCATTTACATAAAGGAATTAGGAAGAATCATATCTTTCCTAGGCTGTGTTGCTGCGTCTAAGTATGTTGAATATGTAACATCAGTTTGACAATGAGAAGCATTCCTCTTCATGTTATCATTGAGCTGGGGGACAGTGAGAAGATGCCCAAATGTGCACCATTTTGTTTGCTAGATGATTTGTTCTTTGACAGCTCCATCAAGAAAACAAATTTTACTTTGGCCTCACTGTATTGAAGATTTACTTTGATGTCAGTGAGAGCACATTTGAAGAACTGTATTAAGCTATGGTCATGTCTGTTTCTGTGTTGTTGATTCTGTTCTAATTGTCTAATTCAATTCAAGTGAATGGAACACTTATTGTGTGCAAATGTGACTCCCTGAAAGTGGGCTAAGATCCATTAAGGTTTCAAATCACTAAAGGACAGATTCCCAATCTCTCTATCTCATCAACTTGATGCTTATCATATTAGCAACAAAGTGGGCCAATGAAGGAAGGTTTTTTTCTTGGTTCAGATGGGTTCTCTATTCTTGCAAGAGTGCATTTTAGAGAGTTTTATCTTCTTTTCATTAAAAAGTGATCGTCTCTCTTATGTCTTCCCTTCCTTCCCACAATGACTGAGTACATGCTATGTGGTAGATATTACACTTATGTATACTTTAAAGCAGTAGTAAGAGGAGAACATGAGCTAGATATTTAACATGGGATAGGTAATTAAGAAGGAAGTCTCTAAGGAAAACCAGAAGTAATTCTGGCCATCTAAGGAAAAAGTAGGAAAATAAAGAGAAAGTGGCAGAATTCTTATGTCTTTGTTTTTTCTTCTATTAAATAAGCAAGATCTGTGTGAATATGTTTAAAAACGATTCAGGAGTCAATCAGATGCATGTATATATATATATATATATATATACATACTTGTGTTTATATATGTGTATATATGTATATCTATATATGTCATCTATGTTCTGAAAGGATAAAACAAGATACGCACATTTGAGGGGTTGAATCAAAAAAGTTGCCATCTTTCCAAATACTGTGAGTGACGTGACCAGGAGAAGTTGGAGAATAGTGCAATGGAGAATTCCGCTTTCTCATGCATTTACTCATTTTAGTCTATTTACGTATTTCTGTATCTTAAACTTTTACTCAGATAACATTTTAGAAAGACTAGAGCGAAGAGGATTACCAAGAATACTTGTCCCAAATTTCAGGAGTTCCCAGAAGGGTTGGGGGATGAAAGGAAGGCATAAGAGAAATCACCTAAGAATCTCATGGAAAACTGTACTGACATCCTTGGCCCAAAATAAATATGCAAACTGGCACCTTTATTTCTCTTAAGGTATGAGGCAGGAATATGTGTAACTGTGAGGGGGTCATGGGGTGAGAGGGGAAGGGCTGAAGGGAATAGTTTGGTCCCGTTGGACATATTTTAGTGGAACTACACCTATATTTATGTATCAACTCTTTGTTAAAATTACTGCTCTGGAACACATTAAAATTTAGATTATTATTTAACATGCTTTCTGAGATTCAGAAAATTTTCTTTATCTCAAGCAAATGACACGTATAATCATGATAATTTAAAATTGTTTTTAGCTATTTCTCCTGACGTTTACCTCCACATTTCTAAACAACGTGATTGTACTATTTTTTTTCCAAGTTAGACATTATCTGTTAACTTCCTACTATAGAAAACGAAGAGTTAGCTCTCTGAAACTATTCTCTCCACCGTCTCTCCCTAACCCCATCCTCCACAAATCCTGTGCTCCAAAAATAGCTGTTTCATAGTTTTTTTTTATTAAGTCACTATTTACTATTTGCATTATTTTGGCTACATAAAATTTTCTCAGCTAAGCCAAGCAGTGTACTATGATTACATTTTCTTTCATTTGACTGTTTTATTTCCAGTGTTGCTATTGAGAAATCTAATATAATTCAGATTTCCGATGCTTAATACTCTCTGTTCTGTCTCTGATAACCTTTATGATCATTCGCTTACCTCTAAAATTCTAAAATTTCGCAAAGTTATTTCTTGGCGCAGTCTATTTTTATTCCTTGTATTACTGCATACTTTATTGATTCCCTTCAACCTGAAGACTTGGGTCATTAGTTCTGGGAAATTTTCTGAAATTTTTTTCTTTGACAAACGTCTCCCCTCCATTTTCTCTGAGATACTCCTGAGAAATGTGGTTTCCCTCCAAGGAGACCAGTGAATTTTAAAGTTGTAAGTAATACTCTGGAATTTATTGTTGCCTCTGCTATCTTTCCCAAAGAGATGATTCTAGAATGGGAAGAATCTGAAGCCTGAAAGAAAGGAAGACTTCAACCATAGAGCAGGAAACTCTACCTCAACTCCCATTTCACCTGGATATGGTTTACCACAGAGGGCCTCATTCAGGGATTTCCTCCTAGAAACCCTAACTAACATGTCCACCACCCCTGACACCACTCACAGAAAGCAAGCAAGAAGGAAAGAAGGAAAGAAGGAAGGAAGGAAGAAGGAAGGGAGGGAGGGAGGGAGAGAGGAATTGATGACCCCCTGTTTTGTGTTAAACTTTCCATGGTGTTTATGGCCATGAGAGGACTTATTATTTTTGTTTACATGAGTTTCTCCCTTAAAATTATAAGCTCCTTTAGGTAAGGTAGAATATATTATTTAGGTTTATATTCCCAATGTTTAGCAGAGTGTCTATGGCCCCTTAGGCACTAAATAAACACTTGTTGAATAAATGATTAAGATAAGACAGCATTGCTGTCAGTTCTACAGTACTGCCCACTTGATTTTTAGCCACAAGTATTTCATTTGCGCCATGTTCTCCCAGGCTATAGCATCAACAATAGTGATTATCATCAGGTTCTTCTTCCCAGGCACAATTGCCAGGTTCAAATTTAAGGTATGTGTTTATTTCAGAAGCAAGTGCAAAGGAGAGCATGACTGATATCAAACAGAGGTCAGTGATTCTCAAACTAGAATGTCTCCAATTCTTGTTGGTTTTGATTAACTTTAAAATATATACTGCATGCCAAAAAACGCTTACGTCAGTTGACGGTAAACTCTTACAAAATTAACCCAAACAATAAATTTTAAATCAATTTGTGTCTAAACATCCTACGCGCTAATATCAAAAAAAGTGAATTTGGACATTTCATAAATATTTTCCAGAATTGTTTCATAATCAGAGGTACATTGAGTATCTTTTAATATTAATACAGTGCTGTTTGAATACATGAATTTAAGAAAGAAAAAATCCCCATGGAAATACACTTCATAAAATCAACAGCCTGGAATGACCTATGCTTTTCCAGATCTTTCATCCAAGTCCTGAGCAGCTGAGCTCATTCTGAATGAAACTGTATAAAGGGATTACCAAAAAAAATGTAATAGAAATTTGCAAAATAGGTGGTTAGTAGTTAGAAATATAATTTTAAATGAAGCTGCCTGGTGAGGAGACACATAGGGAAAGTCAGGTCTTTTACAAAGACATTTCAATCTTATAGAATGGATTCTAGTCAATTGAGATGATTTAGAAAATGAGACCAATGTGCTCAGATGCGAATGACAATAATCCAAGGTTTCTTTTTATTAATATTCTGTTTAGCCTTTAGATCTTGGAGGCAGATTTTAACCATAAATCTTACAAATCAGAATTTAAATAGGAAGTATGAATAAGAAAGCTCGTAGAGATAAATGTTTTTAAACATCTATTAGATCACAGGATATGGACTGAGTACTCAAAAGGTAGTGGTGATGGTCATAATGATAATTAGGAGATTTATGTCTAAAAATAAAGACACTGTACATTCACAGGAATCATTTGAAAATGTCCAAAGAACCTAGATGAGAAGTTAGAACAGAAGGAGTTAATGCTGTGTTGCGTCTATCTAATTTACAATCCCTCTTTGTAGCTAGATTGTCTCACAACTTGTAGAACTGTCTTCCTTGACATTATAAAAATACTTACCTACTTGCCAAGGTTGAGTAAAATAAGTTCATTAATATTATGGTATGGTCTTAACGGCAAAATTTTTATGTAATCTGTTCCCCAAGGGGTTAATAAAACTCTATTTCTCCTTAGTAAAAGAAATGAAACCAGAATTCAGTCTCAACTTAAATGTAAATGTGGCTTAGGAATGACACAGTAACACCACTTGGCATTTCTTAAGTTACCGTGCTCTTTCTACACTGGATAAAAATAAAGAAAAGAAAGCATCTAAAACAGAACCGCCCTATTACAACCCAAATCTGCCCATGAAAGCAGAAATTTTCTGGCCTGCATCTATGCGTTTTTTCCACTTTCCGCAGCCTCCCACACTATAATGACTTATGCATGGAATTCAGGGACTTTATATTTTCTTTTGAGTGCAAAATGAATGCCAACATGGAAAATGTGAATGCTGACCATTTTCAAAGATGGTCACAGACCTTTGAGGGAACCAAACAGTATCCAGAAAGATATTTGGTCAGGCCGAGGTACCAAATTCTAGTACATTCCTCAACTTCACTGGTCTTTACAGGATGGGGATATTTACCTTTCTGGCAAGTGCTTGGTCAAAATACCTTGAAATTTTTGGTGGGGAGTCAGAGTCCTTTTCAATAGACTGAAGTGACCCCAAACCGGCACAGTAGTTAATCTTGTTTATGGCTGAAACCAATAAGCCAGCCCATGTTATGTGCTGACGGTTCTTGTGTGGAGTAAAAACTAGAAGTGTCTGCTCTTTGAATGGGATTTTTCTTTTATAGTCCAGTAATTTGGTTTCAATACAGGACATTTAGGTTAGTCATTTTTATAAGACTGAGTTTACACTGATAGAATTTGCTTCCTTTAACTAAGGATTTGAATAATTCAAGGCGAAAGGATGGATACCTGGAATGTGTTTATATTCTGACCTTATCTTATGCCTGGTTTTCTTGTTTACATAAATTTTTATGGCCAAATTCTAACAGAAGTATACAAACTAAACTCTTTTGGAGCCAAAGAGAATGAGACTGAAATTTCTGAAGAATTGTCCCAATTGTGTTATCTTGCTCACATCTTCTTTTTGGCTCACTGGAACTCTTCCCTGAAGAGTTTAGATTTTATACATCCTAAAGACACGTGGAAAGAAGGGGCGGAGGTAGGCCGTCATTCCATGGAGACAGTGAAGTTTGTTGGCTGTCAGCCTAGGCCTTAGGACCAGGGCTTAGTCTGAATCTTGGCTTACTTCCTCAATGGTATAATCTTGGGCAAGTTATTTAATTTCTCTGAGCTTCGTTAACACTAACTTGCTAGCTAGTAGTAGTAGTAGTAACAGAATGCATGGAAATGTATTTATCCTGAGGCATTGTAAATGCATGTGTTATGCTTTCTTATCCATGAATTATGTGTTATGAACTAAACTGGATTATTCCATGTCTCTTAGTCACTCCCTGTAGTAAATACATCCCGGTAATTTGGAATCTGTATTAGTTCTTTCACACACAAATGCATTACACGTGCTATCTCTATAGCTCAACTTTTGCATGAACAGTTCCCTCGTGGCTTTGGTAATGACTTGTGTTCACAAAAGTAATTTAGCAAAGCATGTAAGCTAGAGCAACAAGTTTCTTCCGGTGAACTTTATTAAATATTGCAATCCAAATATTTTCTTAGTGGAGTTTTAAATGTTTGATAGTTATATCTTTATTCATTGATAGATCAACCAGTTCAGTTGCACTTAAAAGTATTGTCAATGATTTTTTACCAGAAATATTAAATGTGAAATTTTCTTCTAATATTAGGCTATTAAGAAATAATACTATTAAAGCTATTAAACAGAACCTTTATAAAAACTTCTACGTAGGGGCTGGCCCCGTGGCCGAGTGGTTAAGTTCGCGCTCTGCTGCAGGCGGCCCAGTGTTTTGTTAGTTCGAATCCTGGGCGCGGACATGGCACTGCTCATCAGACCACGCTGAGGCAGCGTCCCACATGCTACAACTAGAAGAACCCACAACGAAGAATACACGACCATGTACCGGGGGGCTTTGGGGAGAAAAAGGAAAAAATAAAATCTTTAAAAAAAAAAAAAATTCTACATAATCTTTCATAACCCAGATTAAAAGTTCTCTCTTTTCCATGATATGTTTTGACTTTAGAACTACATCCTGAACTATATATTTTCTTAAATTTTTTAATAGGTGGTGAACTGACAAAACTCACTCTCTTCGTCAATCAGTGAATTTGAGGTTATAATTCATGAAGCTCCATCTCCTCTAGTCTCATATGGAACGTGTCTCTCTATCTGTTGTTAAACTACGATGACATGTCTGCAGCTATCAGAAAGAGAAGCTGGGAAGAACATGTGACCCAATGGATGGGACAGCCTTTTAATTCTGATTCTTATAATGCAGCATGTCATCATGGACTAGTAGCTGACAGCTTGCAGGCAAGTATGGAAAAAGATGCAACTCTAAATGTGGACCGCAAAGAGAAGTGTGTTTCACTACCAGACTGCTGTCCTGGATCAGAGCTGAGAGATTTTCCTGGGAGGCCAATGGGTCACATTTCAAAAGACATAGATGAAAATGACAGCCACGAAGGTGCAGATCAGTTTTTTTCTCTGGAGGCCAGCACGGAAACACTAGTGCACATTTCTGATGAGGATACCGATTCCGATCTATACCTTACAGATGATAAACAGATTTTAACTACCCAAGAGCATAAAACATCAGACCAATGTAGTGTCAGAGGAGCAGGCTCCTTGGTAAAGACACTGTCCATCATGGAAAGTAACGAAGATTCTTATAACTCCTGGGGAACGGCTGGTGGAGCTGATTTAGTGCTAGTAGAAGAAAAGGGGGAGAGAAAAGTTGTTGACATTATAAGTAAAGGCCTGGAGCTTTGCAATGATATAAACTTAAGTGAAATAAAAGATGCATCCAAAATAGATGCATGTGATTCTTTGAATGTGAAAGATATTGTGCCTGAGAAGCAATTACTTAATTCTGCTGTAATTGCTCAGCAACGAAGGAAACCCGACTTCCCTAAAGATGAACATGAAAGAAACACCTGCAGTGTAGTACAAGAGGAGTTCTTGGCTATTCCTTGTACAGACAGAGGACTGCCATTATTAAAACCAGATTCTGGAAACTGCCTTCTGCAGCCTCTTTCTTGCCCTAGGGGAATGTTAGCTGAAAATGACCTGGAGAAGAGTGGTTTCTCAGAACATCAAAACAAAAGTCTTCCAAGGGTCAACTCAGGAGATGGTATGCAGTGTTTACACTTAAAGGAAACTCTGGCCACCCAGGAACCCGCAGATAACCAAGTCAGACTTCGCAAAAGAAAGGTAAGACACATGCACAGATTATCTGGTTTTTGGAATTTTGTAAATATCCTTATTTTCATCACTTACTATTTTGCTAGGATTAAAGAGATAGTGTAATGTAGTGTAGCTGTATAACTCAAAGAGTATCTTCTCGGCGAAACCATCAAAATATGTAAAAATTAAAATATAATAATCTATCCATTTCACTAATAATATTTATCATTGTTTACGAACATTCTGTTTTGGAATTGTGTTGAAGACGGAATTGATGTCACTTTCTTCAGTTGGAATTAAATAGCTACCAAACAGTGCACACTTCAAGGCCCATCTGAACAGTGATCTCTAATTTTTAGAAAGACAGTCATGGTATTTTTTAATTTGATATCATTTATTTCAGCTTGTTGCTTTCTCCCTTTAAAAAGCATATTTCATCATAATAAAAGTAGTATAAATGACACATTAAAAATGATCCTTCTATGGATATAAAAGCAATAGTACTTCCTCCATCCCTCAAAATGTGCTGATGTTATTTTAAATGATACCCTGGCACATTCGCTGTCAATAGATGTATCAACTTTTCTTTAACTCTTGACTAAAGAGGATCAGTCGCTGAAATTATTTTTTTATACCAAGTCCCCTTTGGCTAATCCTGTAGATGTCATGTTCCCTCAGGAAGTTTCCAAATGAGAGAAGCAAGGATTAGAGTGGAGCTACAAGAAGCATAGTTTAGCTAGTGAACTGTTGACCAAAGTTTGTCTTATCTTTAAAGATTTCCCCCAAATTCTTCCAAGAATGTAGTGCTCTATAATCCTGGTGTAAATACAAGTAGAATTTCTTCTGTAAATACAACATGGCCCTTGGCGTTGAAAAAGCCCTGCAGATCAGACACTTTAGTGTAACATCCTTGTGCCCCTCTTGATACAACATCAATCTATAATGGCAATTCTGCTAACACGAAGCTAATGTGCTTAGCTCTGTTCAATTGAGGCTATCTACACTGAGGAAAAAAAGAATCTCCAGCTCTCTTTGTGGTGAAGAAATCTGGTTTCCATAAACTGTGGTTTTGCTAACAAACTAGATCAGTAACATGTCATAAGTTAGTTTAAGTGAAGTCAAAGTTTTTACAGCAAAGATCAATGTGCTCAAACTGTATGCCTACAGAGTATTCTGTGCTTCTGGCAAACTCTTCCTTCCTTATATAAATTATATTTAAATGTTAATGCTCCATGAAGTTGTTATGATTGGAATGCTCAGGTCACTTTTTCAGAAATGCCCATATATCCCATCAAATCTGTTGGAGGGAATGCAATAATGACTTAAGACAGTATTAACTGACCTATGACATAGCTCCCTTAAAATAAGACAAACCCTACCCAACTGCCGACAGAAACATTAAAAATTCCAGAAACATATGCTCACCACTTGGACATTTATATCAATACTAAGAATGCTGGAAAGAATTTGCTCTTGGACATGTCACTATAGCATGATTGCATTGTGAGAGTGGTAATTATATCTCATTTACAAGTTCTAACTTAAATATTCTATTTTAAGCATTTCATCATTCTAAAGTGTTATGGCATTGTCTGGTGGAACATTTGCTTTGACTCTATGACCCATTTGGGAGGCTTTGTGATAAACAGATTAAACGCAAAATTTCAGATTTGGAATTAATTCTGGAAAAATGGGGCTATGACAGAAGTTTCTAAAATCAAAATGTGTAGGAATTTTTGTTCTATTTGTTATTGAAAGAGTGTTAAAATATCTTCAAATTGGCAATTAGCCATTTTAGAAGTTTACCAAAAGAAATAATAAAACAAACCCATAAAAATATATAGAGAGATGTTCTTCATTGTATTGTATGTTACTGACAAAGAAAGGAAACAACTCAAATTTCCATCGCTAAAGAATTTGCTTAATTATTGTTTATCTGTCGTATGGAACACTATGCAGCCATTAAAAAGATGGAGTGAGAGTCATGTGCACTAACTTTGAATGATGCTCATGATTTGGTATATCTGGAAAAAGACAATGACAGACCAACATGTATAGCACATCTCAGCCTTATATGACAAAATGTGTATATAGATAGATGATATATAGTTAGGAGTATAAACCTCTCTATATGATGAAACAAGAATATGCAAAATTATGGCTAAATAGGCACAAAATTGTTAAAAGCAGTTACTTTGAGAGAATGAAATTAAAAGGGTAGAAGCAGAGGATTTTCACATTTTACCTTGTATAATTTTTATAAGAGGTGATGGAATTATGGGTGAAATGCATACAATGAATGAAAGTACAAAAACAAAATAATATTAGATATATAAACTATTCGAAAGATTTTCTGCATGGCACAAAATGACCTTTTATCTATAAAGTTATTATGATTATTATTACATTTATGAAATAGAAACAAACATTTATAAAGTTTTTCAAAATAGCAACAAGAGTTCCAATCAGCTACTCGAGTCCTTATGCTGGCGCAACTAGTTTCAAATGGATAAGCTTTTTAGAGAGACAGCAAGCCACATTTTCGTGTCTAAAGCATTAGGTGCCGGAGCCTGAAAAAAGTTTGCTTAATTGTCTGTATCTTTAAAACTATTTGTCAGCCATGGTGACAGCGTCAAGATTAGAGCTTGGAAAGGTGAAATAGAATATAAGCTAATAAAATTTTAGTTAGAGAACTTTAACCAGATCATTGTCTGATGGTCATATGAGTGAACCAAATCCTTCATTGAATCTATGAGCATGAATTTTTTTTTTTTTTGGTCAGGATATAATCAAGGTTCTAAGTCTTGAAAAAACTGAAAACAAAAACAGAGCCTATCAGAGTGATCCTCAGAATGTAATGAAATAGTGCTCTAGAGATATCATTGTGCTTTAGATATAAATTATCATTCCTTGAAACCTATAAATCTTGGCAGGCATTTGTTGTTTTGCAAGATGTATTTTTTTCTTGTTTTCCAATGATATTTCTGGCCATTAAGGATAGCCACACATATATTTATTAGGAGTCTCAGCTGGAGAAGACTGCATTGGTAGTATATGTAAATATTACCCTTTTAAGCTAATAATTCTCATAAATATGATGAAATATATCATTAAATTGAAGCCACTGAAATCAAAGGAAAACCAAATAGATTACGAGCAGACATTAGTAAAATGAGTCAGAAGGTCGCGTGGCATATGACCAACACTTACAGGGCGTGGGTGGGTCTTCGGGGTAAGGCAGCTGGTTAAGGTTAAGAGTGATTCTCAGAGACAAATTTCAGAGAAATCTGGAGGAGGGAGACAGTCTAAGAAGTGGTCACTTTAAACCAAATGAGATGTGAAGATGGAAAATATGTAGGGAAAGACTTGAGGTTAGATTTTTTTTAAAGAACTAGTATATTTATTCTTGATGGTGGTTTACTAATTAGAGAGAGTCCAAAATTCAGTCTTCTCCAGAGATTATTTAAATAGTTCCCAAATTTTTGAATGACCATAATAGTTATATAAATGGAAGAACATATTTTTATTTGCTCACATAAGACGTAATCCATGTTACAAAGCAAGATAAACCCCAAAAGATAAGGCAAAAATGATCTGAACATTTGAGCAAACTTCACTTTTCAACAATAGACTAACTGTATCATTTAAGCTATAGATTTGACTGCTAGGACAGAAAACCAGCATAAAAGTGGCTTAAACAGCATCTTTCTCTCACACACTCATAATAACTGGGTATGAGCACTTCTGACCAATATGTAGGCTCTATGTTTTCAAAACCCCAGACCTCTTTTATCTAACTGCTCTGTCCCCTTGAGCCCTTATTCATATTCAAGTCAGTGAAAAGAGGAAAAGGTGCAGGGGTGGCCACGCTCCTGTGTAAAGGCAGAACCCAGGAGGTGTACACATCTTTTTCTCTCACCTTCATATGCTAGAGCTTAGTTGCATGGTCACACCTAGCAATAAGGGCTGGGAAAGACAGTCTGCATTCTGGGCAAGCAGATGTCTGCTAAAAATTCTGTTATCAAGGGAGAAGGGGAAATTTTATATTGAATGGTAACTCATAACATAAATCTGTTGAGGAACAGCACCCTAACATAAATGCATGCCTGAATATCAGGGTATGTTGGGAAAGGAGTAAACAAGCTGCATCCATGTCCTGTGATATTCTGTATAAATACTGGATGCTTTAATGTCACCCTGCAGAATACCTCACCATGTCAGGAAACTATTTTATATGTTGAAGTGATGTTGACCAAATGCTACACTTTTTCTTATGGAAAAACAGCAGGGGAGCAAAACCCAATACTGTACTTATCTCTGGACGAATGTAATACATCAATTAGCAACAACTAATTAAAATCAAATATTTTCTCCTCACCCTATCTTTAAAATACATGTAAATTTGGTAGAAGCACACCTGTACCTGAAGTGACCTCATTCCTTTTTATGAACTTCTTCTTCCTTTCTATCTCCTGGATGCCCATATGTGAGCTTTTTAGCGTGAGGAGGCTAACATTGATAGATGGGTGACTTACGAACATGGTAAATTACCAGAAGATAGACTGGACCCAGAGAGGAGGCCGGCTGGAAGAATACAAAAGAGAAGGAAAAAATTGTCCAAGAAATTAAAACCAAAAAGATGGTTAAGCTAAGGCCCCAAGATATGTTGAATGAAAACAAGGACTAGCGGAAGAATTACAGTTTGTTAATAAGCCTGGTATCAGCTGACAAAGAGGGAAGGAATGGAAAGCAGGGTAATTATATATAGCTCTGCAGACAGACTCATACTGACAGTGTGATTTAACACAGAGGTCACGCTAGTTTTAAAGGCATAGGCTTGCTGAGCAGATTGTATTGTTTCTAAACTTTGTTTCCCTGGGTCAAGGATTAGGGCTGGCAGAGAAAAGTTGTGACCAAGCGGAAAGTCGGTGTATAGATGGATAACACGAGGTCTTCTCAGCCATACTTTTAGCTGGATTTGTGTCCCAGGTGAAGCTGGTAGCTTTGTGAGTAGCTCATTTTGTGTCGTTAGCCCTCTGAAAACCGTCAAATTATTTCCTACCATTTAAACGGATTTTGCCTAATAAACAACTGGAAAGCCAAAAATACATTTGCAGATATTTGGGGGTCAAATATGTTGCCTCATAATAAACATGATTCCCCTAAAACCAACTAGAAATGCAAAAACATTGAATTATATTATAAAATATAACGCCAGATACAGTGTCTGGTAAAATCGATCAGTAATAAATATTGAATGTTTTCAATATCCCAGGCCCTATGTATTTGGTGCACCACCGTGAGCCAGACAGCAAGAGTTCTTTATGCTGCGAAGCATGTAGTACCTGAAATGATGTTGGAGTTCCCATATAAGGCTTCTGTTTGACTGACACATAAGGCTACCACTGAACAGAGGGAACCATAACGAGAGAGAGAGAGAGAGAGAGAAGGGAAGGGGAGGAGGACAGAAGGACAAGAAGGAGGGGGAGAAGAAGGAAGGCAGAAAGAGAGAGACAGAGACAGAGAGAGAGAAGGATAGGCTAATATAGGATGCCAAGGAAAGCACTGGTCAATTGCTAGGAATAGCAATACAAGTCCCTGACAAAAAGTGGATTCAGAGCAGGTTGGAATCAGATTCCATTTCAACATGATGAAGTTGTAGTTATTGCCAGCAGAAGTTTAGCAAGGAGACAAGGAACACGAATTAGACTTCAGCAATTACAGGGTCGGTGGCCATAAATTATTGTTACTATCATTTCACATGAGGAACGCTGACAACTAGAGCCAGCCCTCATGGGCTGTATCTCCAACAGCTAAAGGTGAAGCCCTGATAAGCTCCTATCTCAAGATCTTCAAAGGTTTGCACGTCGGGGGAACTTTCCCCGATTTCCTCAGCCAAGTTAGTTGCTTGATTCTCTTTTCACCCATAGAGGACTTATTCCGGTTATAATGTTAACTACAAATTCATTTGATCCCACCATTGCTAACTAAAACATAAGCTCATCGGAGACAGTCTTGTATCTATAGCAAGTCAATCTTTTGTCTATAGCATCCAGCCCAGGGCTTAGAACCCTGTTCACAAGTGTTTGAATGAATGAATACTCATGTCATAGTAAAAGACTTATTTTCAGAAGACAGTGTCAGGTGTAAAAAGCCTAAGTTAGAAAGATGCAGAAGAAATGAAGCCATACAACCAAAACCAGATATCTCATACATTATACCATAATCTCCTCTCTGCCATCCCTGGTAGTTCCGTGCTAAAACAGGGCATGAGGGAACAAGAGGGACAAAAGAATATGTAAAATCTGGGTCTCTGACGCAACCTTCAAGATTAGGATGATTATTACCCTGTGCCACAAAATAACTAATTAATTATAACTAAGTAGTTCTAAAGTAATCTATGAGTCATAAATGTCATTTATAATCTACTGAATTGTCTCTACAGAGGAGTGGGTAAGGATGATATAGAAGAGGAAAATATCATAATACTAATTCACATTTATTTTTAATTTATCCTTTAATTTTATACATTTTCTAATGTATATGATATATTAATACAAAAGTATATGTGTTATAGTTTATAAGTAAATAACATACACATGCTCACTGAGGAGTATATAATCAAAAATGTTGGGAGGCTAGCAGTTTAGAAATTCTCTGGCATTTCTGGTTAATGTCACTGAGGACATTGGGAGTGGAGGGGAGTGGAGATGACAGGAATAACAGAGTAAGGGACTGAAGACAAATGAGTAAGAGAAATTGAGGGACATTTATTTAAAGTGTCAGACAATAATAAATTTCTTTTACATTTCTATGGTGAAAACCACATAAAGTAGGGAGATTTGTTGCCAGGTGCCTTTAAGGCATAAAAATACTCTGAATGAGAGCAATTAGATCTGAATGTTTCTTGTTCCAGATATTTTTGAAAAAATTAGTTATGATGTGTGATGGGCCTCTGATCCCAGCAGTGACTTGGACCAAAACTGCAAATTTACGTTATTAGTAACAAGATCATTAATAAGTTCACATTAACCCAACATCAGCTTTTATTGGAGCAAGAATTAATATACTTTAATGATGTTATTTTAAGTAATTAATGGTTCTTTCAGAGGCAATTGCCCATTAGAGGCTATCATAAGGGTGAAATTGATTTAGTTTCTTCCTCATGGATTTCTGTTACTATAAACCAGGACCGACTTATTAATCTTTTAATACCAACACAACCACCATAGGTTTTGGCTGCCTCCATCGAAGAAATGCCAATATCCACAAAAGCTGGGGTAACTAGCATAAGCTACATAACAGGACCCTGCCTCTTATCTGGGCATGAAACACAATGGTGCCAACAGAATCTGTTCATTTTCTGGCTCGTGTTCTTAGAAATAAAGTACTTATCTCTGCTGCCAACAAGATCTCTATGCCACAGATAATTTTCTACTGTCAAGAAAATTATAGTGCTACTTTAGAGATAACCTCACAATTTTCAAAGGAAATATAAGCAACTCGGAAAGCACACTTTTATTCTTTTTTCAGTTCTATTTCTACATTGGCACAGGAATAAAACTAGTGATTAATGAATCTCCTCAATTTTTGGTTCTATTTTTTGAGCCAGTGGAACTTCAAAAGGGTTTACTTCTTTTTATATACCTTAAAAGTTAACCCAGAGGTTTTTTAAAATAAAGTTAAAATAGCATCATTATTTGGTCTAGAAAATGAATAGCTTGGTCTGAGCTTGATTTTCTAACCAAGAGAGTCAGCTGTGATGAGAAGAAGGCGCACAATCTAAATTGAGGGATGTTCGCTAAACTTTGTGGGCCTTAAATGAAAAACGGAAACACCAGTCCCTACCTCCTAAGGTTTTAGGAGCATCAAATGAGAGAAAATGTGACCGAACAGCTATATAATGCAACCACTAGAACAATGCATTTTTCAACCAAAATTTGAGATGAAGATATGACAGGTAAATAACTGAAGAATTGCAGAATTATTATATCTGGGAATAGCTCACATTCTAGTGGAATCGATATTCATAGCATACGTGGCCAGCCACGGAAGCTGCTTAAGTTGGAAATTTCTGGAGTGCTGCACGGCTCCTAGTTAGCCTCCACAGCTTTTACTATGAATAGTGCAAGGCATAGAACAAAGTATTAAGCCAATGGACTCTGAACCCAAACCACTTTCCCCACTTACAGCTTTGTGATCTTGTACGTTGCTTATTTTCTCTGGCCTCAGTTTTTTCATCTATGTAATGGGATACTTCACCCTGTTGTTAGGAAGATTATATAAGTTAACATGTATAAAGTAATTAAAACTGTGCATGACGTGGTAAAAACAACTTGTGACTTTAGCAATTAATCATAGACCGTTAGTGGCAGTTTCTCTTTGTTTATTTTACAAATTTGCCCTGATTATAGATCTCTGAGAGTAAGCTGGACTGTCTGGGAATAGTTGTGGGGATAGACTGACAAAATTTGAGGGAGGATTTATAAAGTAAGTCAACCCGCATGGACATCTTTGCTATCTGATTATCATTATGTAGTAGAACCTGGAATATGTGTTCATTAACTAAATAAATGTGAAGTACCTTCTCTTTCCCATGCACTTTGCTCTGTGTGGTGTAGAATCTGAATAAGAATTATATATGCATCCTAACCTGAAGGAGCTTATGCGTCGGTAGGGGCAAGGAAACATACCAAAATGTTCAGTTAAACTAACTTTAATATAACTATTACTATTAGAGCGTAATGTAGTATTAGGTTTTGAATTTGTTTGCTACAAGAACAGTGACATCATGGTTCAACCTAATCCAAGGTAGAAAGTATTAAGACCTATGGAACTAGGGCATGACAGGCTAGGAGAGGGATCCCATCCAGGCGAGGAGGGCAGGGAAGGCTTCCCCACGTGGTGCCCGAGCTGAGCTTTGAAGGACGTGAAGACTTTGCACTTGTGGGAATGAGGGAAAGGAATCCCTGTGTACCTATTTTGACTGTCCTTGAGAAATACAATTTTTTTATTTTCTTAAGACACACAGACTTGAATCTGAAAGTAAGTGAAATAAGCAAATCCTTCAAAAAAAACCATTATGTAAACAGACACTTTCAAAGGCTAAGGGTTTTTTTGCAAACTATTTCGTGGTGATATGAAAATCAGAAGAGGATGACAGCACTCCACATGCTGGACTTTACCTTAGGCAAAGCAACTTTCTGTTTTCAAACTTAGGTTTTTAGCCAAGGAATTTCTGGATTTACTTTATCAAAAATAAGTAAATAAAGGCCAACCTGGTGGCTGAGTGGTTAAGGCTCCATGCGCTCCACTTTCGTGGCCCAGGTTCGTGGATTTGGTTCCCGGGTGTGGACCTACTCCACTCAGCAGCCATGCTGTGGGGGCATCCCACATGCAAAATGGAGGAAGACTGGCAATGGATGTTAGCCTAGGGTGAATATTCCTCACACACACACACACAAAGTACATAATCTAGATTTGAACATACTAATGGGTCCTGAAAAAGATCCATGTTAATTTGCTCCCCAGCTAGTGTCGGATTAGTTTGCAGAAAATGAAATGAAGATCGTGGAAATTTGCTTGATGACCAAACAAGATTGGGAGCTACGTGAACAAAATGGTTCAACTATAAAATGATGATGAGATGAGATGGTGAGCCCCGCTAACTCTCATACCCTCATAGATACGTAAGAATGATCTCTGGAAGGCTATTAATTAATTTTTTCATAATTATGGATGACTGTAATGAGACAATTTAACAGTGTAACTGACTAAAAGTGTAAGAATTGAAAAAGCAAGACAGTAATTCCTTTCTGGTTAAAAATTCAGTCCTGATTATGATGTTTCATAGTCCACTCACATATCGGCCCAATGCACAATCGAAAATTTTCTTCAGAGTCACTTTGAAGAGGTACCCAAAGGTATTTCAGTCAGAGTGTAGCAGACGGGAAGTGTACTTCATAAATATCTGATAAAAGATAAAATCTCAATTTTCACCTTACTTGAATATAAATCAAGACATTCTTTAATAATAAGAGCACATGGGCTCTATGAGTGATGTGATGGATGACCATCCGTTCAGAGGATGGCCTTCAGGGACCACGCTGTTCCTCTTCTGTTGCTCCACGACAAACTCTGAGTGGGAAAGATTAGTGGCCAAGCATGGCGTGCCAGATAACAGCCTTCATTTCCAACATTATTTAAATATTATTAGATTAGATGTCAATTTACACCACAAAATCCATTTCTGAATTTCTGAAAGAGTTCAACTTTTTCTAAAGTGAATTATGAAGTTTATAAAACCCAAACCGATAGCAGGAATGCTAAGGGTGAAATAAATTGGCCTAACAAAATATATATACATATATATATAAATTTAATACATATGTAACACATACATATGAATTATATACATATTTAAATTAATTTTCAACATCTGCAATAATCAAGCACAATCTGAGATGTGTATTTGGCTTCCTGCAATGAGTACATTCTTTATTGAGACTTGGAGTACAGGAGGTCACAAAACACACAGTCACTGAGTGGATGATGGTGTTTTGCTCCCACGTGTTTCCAAAGGAGAGGCAGAAGGAAACCAGAAGCTGGCTCAGCCTCAGCAGTAGATATCACCTTTGGGGCCTACAGACCATTTTCTCACCCACCCCCACTCCCCAGCAAAGGCACAGAGAGATGCAGTCAGAGTCAACACATCCGACTGGTACCTACGTTAAGAAACGAACAGCTGAGCTTTGGGTGCAGAGTAGTTATTTCTAACAGGATGCATTTGCCATCGCGTAGATGGGACTTTAATTTTCATTCCTTTCTTCAGTAATATCCTGTGCATTTTGTCTTCATTTTCTGTAAGATGGTAACATGATGTTTAATGTCCTGCTACATGTTCGTTTACCCAACAAACAAGACCTTGTTCAGTGGACTAGATTGTTGTAGGCGGCATCTTACGAACAAACATGGGATGAGAGACAGAGAATCTGCTTTTCATAGGTTCATGGAATGTTCCAGCTGGAGAAGACTTTAAACATCCTTGCATTTCACTTTAACTGGAATAATGTGAGTGTATTGACAGGGCCAAGGAGCTGTAATTTAGAGTGTTAATAGTGGTATGTCCTGTTACCAATGCAAAGTTGCTGCCCCACGGAGAAGATGCTGAGTTGCATATTATCATGCAAAAGCTATAATTTAAAAGTAATCAGAAAGAATTGGCCAACATCGAAATGTAACACAAACCTAATATTAAGGTTTTTTTGAACGATGAAAGGAAATGTTTTATCCTTCTATTTCAGACATTTGTCCACTACGTGTGCAGAAAGAAAAAAAAAACAGCTTTGAGAATTTAACTACCATTTCAGGTATATGCTGACATAAATATAAAAGAAATTTTTAAAAACTGAAAATACAATATGAAATTGTTTGTTTTTCTCAGCTTCTCCTGGGTTTCTAGTTTTATAATAAAAAGTTGCTCTTTCCTGAGGCATGAATTTTCATTTAATTCAATTATTCTGTACTCTTTCCCTGTGATCAACATAGACTTTTATCATAAATATTATCTCTATCCACTTAGAAGTTACAAAGTGCTTTCTCTCAGATGTCCGCAGTGTTTGGGTTGAGGCATGACAAATTTTAAACAAGCTGAAAAGTATTTCAAACAAGTTCCATACTGTGAGCAATCGTTCAGGAGGGCAGGGGAGAAAGGAAACTAGCCAGTGGATTTCAGTATAATCTTCATGCAAATTTTTCTTTTAAACATATTAGTAATCATGTAAAGCACCAGAGTTTTGTACTTAAAATTCTGTCTACACTAGAAAGAAAGGGCATGCTAAGCTGTACTTCAGCCTGTCCTGGGCAACTTAAAATGGAAGTAAATCTATTTTTCACATGCAATACCTTATAGCTATTGTAATCCTAAATTTCCAATCCTGGCCACTGAGATAATTTATTTTCTTGATAGAGAATGAAGGGACAATAGTCGTATTGCTTATGAAATTTAATTCCTAACCTTCACATAAATAGTTTAAGAGGATTAAATTTACTCACGAGATGTCAATAGATAGGTCACTACATTGATAGAGTCAGTGATGCATGTGAGCTGCTGCCCAATATTTGTGCCTCCAGTATTTCCTTTTAAAGTGAGAGAGCTGTACAATACTGAGCGGGAGCTCTGATTATTATGGAGATCATGATAGCAAAAGTTGGTGCACATAAAGTTGTTTGAGTAAGGGGAGGAGAGGTGGGAATGGTGGATAAGAACAGGCTCAAAGTGGGAACATTTAATGCTACTATTTGTTATCAACCTACATTGAAGTCATTTTGCATCTATTGTTTATGATGGAAGACTAAAACGGAATATTGTGAATAATAAAAATGACCACACTATGGTTTCCTACACCATATCAGGGTTCATGGAAACAAAATAAAAGTCAGTCTCTACTAAGGAGGAAATGGTGGAAGTGTGTTAATAGAACCAGGAACCCCTGCTATTGAAGGGGAATACAAAGCAGACACCAAGTCATGCTCAAAGTACCAAAGAGGTGTAGCCAACACACTTCAGGTGTATAATAACCTTTATAGGGATTTCTGTCATTGTTCTACATTGCAAGTCCAGGGAAGTCGTACTTGACACTGTGTTTTCAAGTAATTGTTAACATTTCAACCACTTAATAAAACTCCATGCTGGAAGAAATATTAGCAAATTAGCAAATATGTCACCCTGAGGTTGCCGGTCAGGCCACTTTCAGGCCCATGGTAATCTCCCCTCTGCATGTCAGTTATTATATTATGCACCCTACCCACCGCTGTCATGGTCAGTGGGCATCCAGGTGAGAAGGAGCAGACGGGATTTTTTTCCCTGATGGGCACTGCTGTTCGCCAGAGGGACTGCTTATGTTCAAAGTGACATATTTACCTTCTCCCACTGTTGCTGCCTTAGTTCTCTCTGGAGAGAATCCCATTGCCACTTTGATAACACCCTTCTGCATTCCTGACCTCCTTCTTGTGAAACTTTCTGGAACCAAAAGAACTAAAAAGGTACATATAATTAAGAGTGAGTCAGAGGCGATATCCACCACCCAAATGTACAGTCCCATCCTTTCACTTAGGAAGGAGTTTAAAAAGCCAAATTTACTTTGACAATGCAAATTAAAGTGTGTGAATAGCTCTAAGAACTAGAGGAAATCAATCTATATATAAAAGACATGTTTCAGAAATTCAAAATGCTTATTAAAAATTGCAGTCAGATTCATATTTTTACATGTTCTAGAAAAATGAAAATTTAGAACTTTGGAATCTATCTTCACTTTAGAAACACTGTAGAAATGCACCTGTGAGTTTAGCTGTAATTAGCAATTGTTATAAAAAGAGTAATTCTACATCCTCAATATTTCTCATCCAGATCCCATGAAATCCCCGACCATCTCTTGCTCTAATTACTGCAACACCATCATAACAGTTTCTTTGGGTCCAGTCCTAATCCCCACCAATCTAGTCTCCGTACTGCGGTCCAAATTATTCTTAGACGATGCAAATCTGTCCCTCTCCCCTCCATAGCTTTAAGATTCTAATATGCCACACAAGGTTTTCCAGGACAGTCACAATCTGGGCCCCGTTTACCTATGCGATCTCATTCTGTGCTTCTCTTCATTTCACATTTCACAGTTTACATTAAACTTCTCCCAGTTACCCAAGCTCATCATACTCTCGCTCTCACCCTGAAAGCTCTCCCCAGCCCACCTTCCTACCCTTGCCATTCATCAGGTGTCATCTTAAATGTCACTTCACTCAAAAAGTCTTCCCTGAACCCTTCAGACTGAATTAGAGTCTCCTTCCGGGTGTTTTCTGTGCATGCTAGCATGCTGTAAACCCCGTATGTACGCTAGCATAGCACTTATCACACAGTGTTGGAATTTTCTATCCACTTATCCATACTGTAGTGATTGTATTGTAACCCCCAAAAACATATGTGCATGTCCTAACCCCTGGAAGCTGTGAATGTGACCTTATTTGGAAAAAGGATCTTTGCAGAAGTAATTAAGTTAAGGATCCCAAGATGGGATCTTCCTGGATTACCTGGGTCAACCCTACATTCAGTGCCAAGTGTCCTCATAAAAGAAAGAAGAGGAGAAGGCACAGACACACAGAGGAGAAGGCCATATGAAGATGGAGGCAGAGACTGGAGTGATGCAGCCACCAGCCAAGGAACACCTGGACCCACCAGAAGCTGGAAAAGGCAAGGAAGGATCCTCCCCCAGAACCTTCTGGGGAAGCCAGGTCCTGCCAACACACTTCGATTAATCTGGCCCCAGAAACTGTGAAAGGAAAAATTTCTGTAGCTTTAAGCCCTAAGTTTGCAGTAATTTTTTATGCCATCCTCAGGAAACTATACTTCAAACTAAATTCCTTAAGTCAGGGACCAGCAGACTCGTAATTGATTCAGCGTTCTCCCCTTAGTGCCTAGCATATGCCTGGCCTAGAGTGGGAGTTACTGCATTCCTGCAGATCGACTGAGGAGTGAAGACAAGCACAGCACTTCACACATTGTCTTAGTGAATAGTAGTAATTAACACAATTCTTTTCACTGTCTTCTTTTTCCAATTAAGTCACTTAATCACCTCACACTATATTTCTTCATCTTTAATTCAACCTAACAGCTCTTTAAAAATTAAGTAAAAAATAACTGTAAACTATGGTGAATAATACGAAGACATTTCTACATAAAATGTACCTTATTTTCTTTGAGAGATAGCATGCTTTCCATAGTTGTAAGTAATTATACGAAGTCAAAATTCCTGAATCAATTCCAAGCTTTAAATTGCCTCACTGTTTAACTTGAAAAAAGATACTTCCAGTAAGATAGCATTAGTTCATTTATCAGCTACCTATTTTTATGTTATTATTATATAAGTGATACCTGCACACAGTCAAAAAGTAAAGTATAAAATGAAAAGTTAAATTTCCTCTCTGACTAGTCCCATTCTTCCAAAGACTACTTTTATTAACTGTCTCCAATTCTGGTTCATAACTATAACTATAACCTAACTATAAATACATGCTTTTATTTGTATTTATTCATTAATGACATTACATGGAATTTGTGATGTCTATTTGTGAAAGATGAAGCGTTTCACTTGTGTATTGACTGCTGTATTAGTTTGCTAGGGCTATGGGAACAAAGAACCACAAATTGTGTGCTTAAACAACAGAAATTTATTGTCACAGTTCTGAAGACTAGAAGTCTAAGACCAAGGTGTCAGCAGGGTGTTGGCTGTGACAGAGAGTCTGTTCCATGCCTGTCTCCTAGCTTCTGGTGGTTTGCTGATGATCTTTAGTGTTCCTAGGCTTGTAGACTGATCTCTGCCTTTATGGTTTTTTTTTTTTTTTTTTTTGAGGAAGATTAACCCTGAGCTAATATCTGCTGCCTATCCTCCTATTTTTTGCTAAGGAAGACTGGCCGTGAGCTAACATCCCTGCCCATCTTCCTCTACTTTGTATGTGGGACACCTGCTACAGCATGGCTTGCCAAGCAGTGCATAGGTCCGCACCCAGGATCCGAACTGGCAAACCCTAGGCTGCCGAAGCGGAACATGCGAACTAAACTGCTGAGCCAATGGGCCAGCTCTTCTGCCTTTATGTTCTTTGTGTTCACGTGGCATTGTGTGTGTGTGTCTCTATCCAGACTGCCCCTTTTTGCAAGGACACCAGTCATTTTGGAGTGGAGGCCCACCGTAGCCCAGTATGACTTCATAAATTTTCAACATATCAATTGATAGGGTGGGAGGAGACACAATTCAACCCATAACAACTGCTTATATTGTGCCAAGCACAAACGATGTAGTGGACTAGAACAATGGGCTGACAAATTTCCTATCATCAAAAACTTACATTTCAGTGGAATTTAGTGTTCTCATACTAGCTCAAAGCTTCTCCTCTGTACCTACTGATTTTATTGTTTATGTATTTTTTACTTCTTCTTGGCATTTGCTTTCATGAACATGCCTGCTAAATAAAATACTTATTCCTCTATTTGTTGATTTATCCATTTTAAATAGTATTTATTGTATTTGTATTTCAAAAGTTTAGAAAATTAGCACTTATCCCTTAGTCTCTCTTTCCCCTGCTCTGTCTCCTAATTTTTGTTGATAATATTATTTATATATTTTCAAGATTTGAGCATATGCGGTCTCCCTTGTGGCTATAAATAATTGTTCCATGCTTCATCTTTAGGTGAACTATAAAAATTCAAATCCACAAAAGGCTTTCTCATATGTAAATATCCACTCCAGAACAAAAGAGTGAAATTGGACCCACATAGAAGCAGATATAAGGCACGTTGTTAAAAGAGGGATCACCCAGGCATCAAGGTCTAATAAATTTTCTCTTAAATTCCTTCTACTTTGTTCCCATTTTCTATGTCACACAACTTTCTATTATCCATGTTCTGCATCTTTCTTATAGTCTTATTTCCCTGGTTGACATATCTCTTTGAATGTCTTCATCACGTAGCTGTGCATAGTTTTTAAGTTCTTTTACGTCTATAGGGGTCATTATTTTGCTCATATTTTAATTAATAATTAAACAGGCTTAGAACTCTAGGCTCATTTTTTTTCCTTTAAGAAACTAGCTGACACTCCTCAACCCTCCTGTGACCCCGTATTTAAGATGTGAAGATCTATGTCACACTGATAACTTGGTTTTTGTAACTTATTTTTAATACTCTGGGTGTTCTTAAGATGTTTTCTTTATCCTTGGAGTTATAGAATTTATCAGGATGTGACTAAGAGGAGCTTTGATTCTTTTGAGTGACGCCTAACGTTTACTAAGATCTTTCAATCTGAAAAGTCATGTCTTTCATTAGCTCATTCCTCCCAATATTTTATGAGCCTTACCACCTCCCATTGTTTCTTCCCAGAATTCCTATTCAATGCTTTTGAATAACCTGTATCTATGTCTCTTAACTTCTATCTGTTATTTGACGTTTCCTTGTATTTTTGCTTTGTCTACCGTGAGATTTCCTTGACTCACTGGACCAGATCAGCCACTTGGTGTTCAGACATATCCATTTTCTTATTCACTATCCATTGAAATATTTATTGTGTAAGTCATATTTTCAACTTGCATAGCTCTTTCTTGTTTTCATTCAATTACCTAGTCAATAAATAGTTACTGAGACATGCTATGTACCAAGCACTCTTCTGAATGTGAGGGATACAAAGTAACATCTTTGTTCTCAAGGACCTACTTTCTAGCCTAAGGAAGCAGAAAAGAAATCAACAAATTAATAGTAAACCAACTAAGGAGTAGAATGAATAAATGAAGGAAAAGAGTCAAAGAATAGGATACCGGAAGCCATGTGAAGAAGCTGTTTCTAAAAGAAGAGTGAAATCAAATGTTTCAAATGCTGTGGGTGGATCAAGAATAAACCTGGCATTTAGCAGGACAACGTCCGTTGGCCGGCTTGTTCACAGCCATTTTAGTGGGGACAGATGCTTGTTTTTAGTGGGTTCAAGAGCAAAATGGAGAATAGGAATTGAAGAAAGTGAGCAAAGCCAACTATTAAATAATGATTAATTAAATTAATATTTGTTATAAAAGAAAACAAAGAGAGTGGAATCCAGAGGAAGATGTGGAGTCAAGCGAAATTCTTTCTTTTAATTTTTAATGGAAGAGGTTTGGACATCATATTTGGAAGCTGATAGAAATGACCCAGTAGAGGAAATATCATTGCTCCAAGAAAGGAGTTCTAGAAATGACGTCCTTGCCCTGATGAGAGAGGAGGGGATCCAGTGTCTAGTAGAGAGATTGGGCTTATATTGGTGCTGAAAGTTCACACCCATAACAAAAGGAAAAGTGAAGAATATGGGGCATGTTCTCTGTTCCCTCCTTATTAGTAGCATGTTCATGTTTTATAGACGCAATTCTCTCAAATCTCTCTGAGAATACTAATTACAGGAAGAATTTAATGTGAAGTTTAGAGATTTTTAATGTGGTGGTGTTACCTGAATTATTTCTTTTTGTGCAGTGGTCTGTTTCCCTGCTATTGATTTTTCTTTAAGATTTAGTGATTTTGGTTAACCTTTCCTAGTTATGGCTAAGGAAAATTGGTTAGAATAGGTAAGTGGTGTGTGATCTCTCTTAGATTCTTGTAGAAATATTTCTGTGTCCCCAGTTTCATGTCTCCACTCTATCCACATGCTCAGCTCAGCATGAGGAGGTACTATAATAAATTCCTTGCGCTGGATCCAGTTTGTTTTCTCTTATTCTAGTTCATTCTCAATAGTATAATCAAATTTAACCTTCCTAACAAAATTGCATCATCAGGTTATTTCCTTTCATGACAAGTTAACCCAATCTGTTAGTTTTTATCAAATGAACATCATATCCCCAAGCTTACATTTTGAAGTCCTCTATATTTAGTCTTTGTTAAAATTTTATGCTTACTTTCACTACTCTAACAAGTCCTACAGAAACGCACAACAAATCCAAGCTCTCTGACCACCATCGTTCTCAGACTCTCTTAGAAGTCAAACTCATTCTGCTTTCTTTAAGTTCCCAAAGCTGCATCTTCCTACCTCTCTCCCTGAAAATGTCTTCACTGAGAAAAGAAGTAAAATGAATGAAAGTTAATAATTATTTTTCATCTTGTTTGAGGATGAACCTAAGAAATGCCCTGATTTGGTGGCACTATACGCTCATTGACGGTAGAAAGTATATGTTTCCCTGTGTAGTTTCAGTGGTCAGTACGTTATAGTAAGAAACGAAGTTGTCTAGTGGATGGATGGATGGATGGATGGATGGACGAATGGGTAGGCTGATGGATGGAAGAATGAATGAGTCTATACCTCCCCAGCCACAACTGACTACAGAACTGTCTCCATTTTTAGTAAGGCTGATGTAGGAGAAAAATAAAACTTCCCTTGCTATGTGTCTGGAAGAAGAGAAAAAGAAAGGCTATGCTGTCTTCTCATGTCATTGACTCTGATGTTTTAATCTTCATTGATTTCAGGTACATGAAAGAGTGTATCCCACAATAAAATCATAATTGTTTGAGAAACATATATTTTTGTTAATCCATTCAATCATTGATTCATACATTTAGCACTTTTTTTTTTTTTACCATCTAACATATGGGCATTATGTTAGTTGCTAGGCAATCAAACATGAATGAGTTACTGTCATTCTCCTCAAGAAACTCAAAAACCTTGAAGGAAAAATATTCATAACTCTAACTTTTAGTGTGGTGACTATTCATCCTCATTTCTCTGGCCACTCTGGTTTATGTGTGTTGTCCCCCTTTTACTGTCTGAAGTGTCCCATTTAGGTGACAAATTACATGATGGATTTATGTACTAGCCATACTAAAAAGAATTATGGCATGGATGTATGTGTAAAAGTAAAAATGTTCCTTGTTTCCTCTTCTAAATTTAAATTTCTTAGAGGGTTAAGAAAATTCTGTTGAAATTATTAGAATATATTTTCTGGGGCTGGCCCCGTGGCCGAGTGGTTACGTTCACACACTCTGCCTCAGCGGCCCAGGGTTTCACTGGTTCAGATCCTGGGCGTGGACATGGCACGCTCATCAAGCCATGCTGAGGCAGCATCCCGCATGCCACAAGTAGAAGGACCCACAACTAAAAATACACAACTATGTACCGGTGGGCTTTGGGGAGAAAAGGGAAAAAAAATCTTTAAAAAAAACAAAAAAGGATATATTTGCTTATGTTTCTAGTTTTCCTAATATTTTGAAAACTTTAATCTTTTTGATACATATTAAGCTTTCAATAATGGCATAATGCTTTTAAAACAACATGAAAAATAAAGCTCTTACAGCTGGGTCCACAGAAAGCCATGGAAGAGCTAATATTCACAAAGCAATAAATGATACTAATCAGGTTTCTGAAGCAACACTAAAATAATTTTTCATTTATTCTATTTAAAGTTCAAAGCTTGTTATTTTTAAAAGGATACATTTCCCTCATCACAATTCACCCTGATAGCTACTTTTTGCTTCAAGAAACAACATACTCACTTTTCTTATTCCCTGGAAGATGGTAAATATACTGAGAACTGGTTGTCTTGTAGAAGTTTCTAGACCACCCATTCAGAATTCAGCAGAGAACTGGTTATGAAATAATGACCCAAGCATGTGAGAACTAAAGAATGTACTAAGTTGAAGGAAATAATGAGAGTTTAGGTTCATCCTCTTTAGAGTTTGCGTGATTTCACTCATAGCTGATTAGTTTCCGAAGATGATATCCTAGTTTCTTTCACATCACCAGATCCGTTCTTAAGGCCATATACCCAACAATTGTCAATCACTGACCTCAGTCTGTAGTGTGTTCTTCTGAAGATTTGAGTAGCTGCCTCAGGGTTTGTATTTCCTTCAATTTACCTCAAAGTTGAAATACACCAAAGGGTCTCCCCATCTCTGGGAGAGATTTTGTGGTTACAGTTATGTCTTTCTTTCCATTGTGAAACTACTACTGTTTATTATCTTTATTTTCTACTGTTGCTATTCATAATAGGGTCTTTTATTCACTTTCTTTCTTTAATTCACTAAGTCAGTCCAAAAATCTCCACAGCTTCTGGGCACATGCTAAGAATAACAGGAAATTCATTATTTTAACCACTATTTTTTAGCCAAAGACCTGATAGGAAAGATGGTCTTTTTCTGCGCTCTCAAGATAAGAAGACTAAAGTCCTCTTGAATCAAAATTGAAAATCAAAGTTTTTTTCAGAATAAAGATTTTCAGAAAGAAACTTTAAATATTAAGGTATCTGTACTGTATTATAGGAAACACCTCTTTTTAAAGGCTATTTTAAACAAATTCAACCTGAGACAGCACATTTAAGTCAAAAAAGGAATGCCAGCTACAAATATTTAGAAACTTACTACTTTTTAAAATGGAAAGCATAGTTTGGTTTTCTTTGTTTATAAAAAAATGCCATTTTAATTATGTCACTATCAAAATATGTTTTCATTCAACCATTAATACCTGCATTTTGATTTGGTATAACATCGCAGGAAATTTATTGACCAAATAAAAGAAAACCAAGGGAAAAACTTTGGGAATTAATCTCAGAGATCTTTGATTCTCACTAAACCAGACTGACAAATTTTCACATACATGCTGCAGAACAGGAACACTGAACCTGTTATTGTTTCTCATGTTCTGATGGAAGGCGCAAAGAGTTAGCTCATGGACGAGTGCTGTTCCCATCCCAGCTCTGACAGCCCCTCTGACCTTGAGCAAGTCAGTCCCCTCCCCAAGCTTGTCCTCTCATTATTCCAGGGAGGATGTCGAATTAGGAAACCTTTATGTCCCTCCAGCCCCCTACTTCTCTAATTCCCATATAATTGTTGGTTAGTCAATTGTGTTTGTGTCTTAACATAATGATTCTTGTTTATTTGTCAGTGTTTACCCCCAGGCATTAGAATTTGTCACACACACAAAAATATTGTCACTTCGACTGAAAAGTTATAACAGTGTCACTAAAAAAGAGACTTCAAAATTTCTCTTCCGAAAATCTGTCTTCCTTTTCCATGTGGATGGTTTCCTCGTAGATTCCAGCTGAGCACTGGTATCTTTCTTAGTCTGCTCAGGCTGCTATGATAAGATACCATAGACTAGGGTAGCTTAAACAATAGACATTTGTTTTCTTACAGTTCTGGAGGCAAGAAGTCTGAGCTCAGGGTGCCAGCATGTTTAGGTTCTGGTGAAGACTCTCCTCCTGGCTTACAGATGGCTACCGTCCCACTGTGCCCATGCACAGTGGAGAAAGGAAGCTCTGATGTCTCTTCCTGTTATTATAAGGACACTAAGCCCCTCATGGGGGCTCCACCTTCGTAATCTCATCTAAACCTAATTACTTCCCAAAGACCCCACCTTCTACTATCTTATATTGGGGTTAGGGCTTCAACACATGAATCTGAGGGGACACAAACATTCAATCCATAGCAGCATCTCTCGACGTATCAGATCAACATATTACCCTCTGCCCCACACCCCAATGTTCAGCATCACATAGTCCACCCCTTGATGGTTCTCTAATTCCTTCATATCTGTCCCTTCAACTATAACCTCTTTAGGGGAAAGACAGATTTCTCTTTTTTTCCTTATTCCTACAATGATTAGTATTCAGGCATCAGTAAATATTTATTGATAGATTGGTGGATCCTCTATAGTGCTGAGTGAAAGGTTTTATCAAAAAAAAAGAAAAGGAAGTTAATAAATTTGAATTTGTAAGGGCCATGTACTTAGCACTCTGCTGTAATAAAACCATCCGTATATTATAACACAAGTTAATCCTTTAATAGTCAATCTTTGTATTTCTTATGAAGAGGGAATCTATGCTACTAGAAGAGATGTTTCAATCACCCTTTAGCAAATTGTATATTTTTACATTCTCTGGTGTCTTAAATTCTCCCAATGAAGGATAACCCAGCAAACCATTAGGGATTTTCAACTATGTCCTCAGAGACTAATGCTGAAGACTTCTGTGGAGACACAGGCCAAGTCCAACAGTGTGTAAAGAATTCTCAGAGATTAATGATCATCTGTTCAAGATATTTAATGAATTCCTAAGCAAGAATATGAGTTAATTTTATACTGTTTAGAGTAAGTTATAGAAAACTAAACATTGAATGAAAACATAAATACTTCTGCAAAATTTCCATCTTCTCAATCCCTCACACATTCTCCTCCCCCAAGAAAATGAACAACCCACCCCTTCACTCATTGTACGTATGTAATTATACATACGTGTACTTCTGTAGTGAGAACAGCATTAGTTTCTTCTGGAAGGAGACAGATTCCTAAGGTGAAGGACATTGCTCCCAGTCTCTCAACCATTCCCTGGGAAAGTTAAAAATAAGTCCCACTGAAAAAATAAGTTGGCACTTGTTATTTGAGAAAATTGCTTTATTCCAGGAACTGCCTCATGTAGCAGAAATTTATTTACCATCTGTGTGGACTTTAAAAATTTTCCATCTTAACTGATACACAACTGAAATAGAAACAGACTTTCCGTGCGTAGGTTTTCCACAAGCCTCAATTTTTTAAAGGGTGTTAGCTAAGAAACTTTTGGGATTTTTGTGGTCCCATGAGTGGGAGAGCTCCATGACTGCCCCTCGGCGTTGAGATCTTCTTCAGAAGAAGGGCCCCAGGCTGATGTCACTGAGTAAGGATGGAAGTGACTTGGGGGTGGAGTGGAAGGGTGGGGTGGAAAGGGTTGGAGGATCTGCCAAGGAGCATTCCAGGGACTTTGCTGAAAGTCGTTCTTTATTTCAAACGGCCATTAGAATAGTAACCTAGCACATTATGCTCAAATAATAAAATAAAAGTCCCTTGGGCAATAAATTACTTTTTCCTGAACTGCTTTTAAGTTGTATAGTCAGATAAGACAAATATGCTTTCCTCTTCCTCGGCTGTATCAAAGGATTATTTTATTCAAATGTTTTATTAAATTCTTCCACAGGAGGAAGTCACTTTGTTCACTGAGGGAAAAAAATGAGATTGAATGGGTAGCTGAGCACAAGTGGATTTATTGTTAAGGAGTGCTTTATATAAACTACAGAAAATCAAGGGAAATCCAAGTGCCACTTTTTTTTTTTCCTGAGGAAGATTCACCCTGAGCCAGCATCTATGCCAGTCTTCCTCTGTTTTGTACGTAGGACACTGCCGCAGCATGGCTGGTGAGTTGAGTAGGTCTACGCCTGGGATCCGAACCCATGAACCCAGCCCACCAAAGTGGAACATGCGGAACTTTAACCACCTGGCCCCAGGACTGGGCCCCAATTGCCACTTTTTATACACAATTAGCTGCTCTGCCCAGATGTTTTCTCACAAACTGAGTAATTATAACATTATTCTGGAGGATAGAAACTAGAGTTGCTTGTATATTTAATTCTCTTCACAATTTATGCTTTCCCTCCAGGACAACTCAAGAGCTTTTGACCATTGGGTTATCTGTATAGACTTTTAGCAAAACGATGTCACATTTCTTGAACATGCAATTTTAGCAACTATTAGAAGGTCAAAGTCATATCAAATTATGTAGGTTATATATTTCAATAATATCTTCCAATCATTTTTATTGCAAACTTTTATGTTAATCTTAACTTTCAAACATAAATTTCAATAAAACTTTCATGATATGGAAAGTTACACAACCTGTCTAAAATTTACCTTTGCAAATACCTGTAACTCCTACTAATTGAGCATTAACTACATGCGAGCACCAGACCCTACTCTTTGTAAGCATTGTCTCATTTAATTGTCACAACAACTTTCAAATTAGGTACAAACTGGTAGATGAAAAAATCGAGGTCTTGACAAATAAGTGACATACTTTCAGGTCACAGAGTAACTGAGTGTCAGAGTTATTATTCAGATATCTGTGGGTCAGGGCTCCAAAGCCCATTATTCTGACCACAGTACAGACTTGAGGACCAGGCATTCATGAGAAAACTCAATTTTAAGGAATACATAGGATTTTTTTAAAAAGCAGTATTTAAGCCTTTTAAGCTTTATTTAAAATATTTCAAGGCTCTGTTTAAAATATAGCAGACTTCAGAACTTCCAAGATGATTGTTTATCTACAACATCGAAAAGAGAGGAGCTTTTTTCTTTGACCTATACATTGGACAGTGGACCAATGAGAATCTAAAAAGAAATGCTACTGTTCAGGCCACAGTCACTATCCAATTCTTTCTCCCTCCTAGGAAACGGTGCTGCTGTGCAATTCATAAACGATATAAACTGTAAGAGAGGGGAATCTGGAACCAGACAAAATTCAGTTTGATTCCTGGATCCCACCACATATTAGACTGGGACACTGAGAAAGTTATTTAATCTGTTGGTCCTGATCTTTTATCTGTGGAGTTGGAGTAGCAATGAGACATAAATATGGAAAATGATTATGGAGAAATTGGTCACAAAAGAAGCAAATAGATGGTAGCAAAGCTAATGATGATCCGGCTCATGAGAACTGAGGGTGGGCAGGTGTATGTGGTACCAGGAAAATATAAGAAGTACACGTGTAACTGAATTCCACCATATTCCTGAAAAACAACAACTGTTTCTACAAGAACAAAAACCGATTACATCCTTATTCCACCTCCCCTCAGCATTAATGTGTTACTGCTTTGCACATTATTTTTCACATCTTAGTAGTTTTAAGGTAAAAGAATGGAATTGAGGTAAAATAAAATCAAGAGTCCAATCTCTTACTTAAATTGCTGTTGTATCTTGGGCAATTTAGCCTCTTTGTGTCAAAATTTCTTCAAGGTAAATGTGTGGTAATAATTCCTACTTTACGTCATTATTAAAATGACTGAAAGGGAGGCTTCACCTTTACAGCAGTATTGCCTGAAAAGAACTTCATTTGTCTGTTCACCGAAGCTCTGGAAAGGACGAATGCTTTCAGATACCGTTGGTCTTACAAGGGATAGGGAAGATCACCAATGAACCTCTCGCCCGGAAACATGACAACAACACGAGCTAATGATAAAAGGCAGACCTGGAGCCTTGATAGGACTGTGAATAGTGGGCAGACAGGAAGAACAAGGTTGCCTGAGGACTGATGCCAAGAGCAGCACTGCAACCAAAAAACTGAGTCTTGAGCCAGCCTCAGGGTGGGAAGGGGAGCCCAAGCTGAGCTACAACCTCAAGCTGGGTAGTATCTCCCAGCTACTGGCAGAAGCAAAACTTTGCAGCAAAAAAGTGCCCCCGTCCCCAATTAAGACCCACAGAGTTCCCATATGTTAAGATCCGGCAATGAGACCCAATTACAAATTACAAAACAAAGAACGTAGCTACGATAACTGAGAGTAAGTCAGAGAGGGATGCTCAGAGTTAAAAGTCACAAAGTTCCTTGTACCTTTCAGGAAAGTGGGGGTTGAGACATACATACAATTTTAGATTATATAATAGAAATTTGCCATGCTAAAAATACATGGTAAAATGTCAAGGATAATCAATAAAGGAATAGAAATAGGGTGAATAAATTCCAGAGAACGAAATGAAATATAAACAAATAAAGTCAATCAATACCCAAACGAAAGCAAAATATATTAAAAATGGGATGAATAAAATATAAAAATGTTAAAATGGTATAACAAAATCCAATTATATCAATAATCACAATAAATGTAAATGGACTTTAATAATCAACTAAAAGTTTATTATAGGGAAAAAATCTCCAGCCAAATCTTATTTACAAAATACGTAAAGCATAAGGACTTGGAAAATTTGAAAGGAAAAGAAACAATAAAAGGTAAATACAAATGAAATAAACATATTTAAGACAAAGCAATCATTAAAGTCACCACATAAAATTGTTAAGTCACCAATATTGATAAAAGTTTCAATTCACTGTGAAGATATAACAACTTTAAACTGCATGCAACAGATAAAATAGACTAAAAATATATAAAGAAAACTTTAAAATAACTAGATAGAAATTTTGAAAAATGTACAATTTTGGTGGTAAGCTATTAGCTCTCTTAAATATTGAGAGTACAAATAAAAAGATTAATAAAGAGCCAGATGACTTAAGAAACACAATAATCAAGCTTAATCTGATACACATATAGAACTCTGCACACAATAATTAGAACATATATTCTTTTCAATCACACATGGAGTATTTTGAAAATTGATATTGTAAACCATGGGGAAATATGTCTCAACAAATGTCAAAAAGTTGTGTCACACAGACCACATCCTCAAACCACAATGCAATTAAGTTAAACAATTAGGTTAGAATTTAATGATTAAAAATTCCCATAATTTGGAAATTAAGATGTATTCATACTAATAATTCAAGAGATAAAGAAACACTCATAATTGAAATTTTAAAGATAACTAAATGATAATTAAAAAATAGTGCACATCTGAATATGTGGGCTGCAACAGAAAAGGTACTTGCAGAGAAATGTAAAGACTTAGATACTCATATTATAAAAGAAGAAAAGCTGAAGAGAAGGCAAGTGTCATAAGGAGTAAGAAAAAGAATGATATAAACCCAATTAAAGTAAAGAAAGGAAATAATTAAGACAAAAACAAAAATCAAGGGAAAAAAGCAAGCATAAAATTGGGAGTATCAACAAAAAAAATTTGGTTATCTGGAAAACCTAAAAATAAATATACCAATCTCTATTGAGTCAAGAAAGAAAGAAGGCATAAATAATATTAGAAATAGAAAGTGGAGTATAATCACTGATAAATTAATTAGAGAATATGTTGTAAAACTTTAGATCAATAAACTTGAAAAATTATAGGAAATAGACAAATTACTAGAAAAAATGTAACTTAACTAAACTTAACCAAGGAAAAAATATAATCTTATAACACTTTTAAAAGCAAAGTCTTTAAAATTCTCCTGCAAAGGAAACGCCAAATCCAGATGATTTTACAGGGAAATTCTACTCAGCTTTGGAGAAAGAAATCATTTCAATCTCTTGTGAACTCTTTCAGAGAATAGGAAAGAATGAATCTCACTCATGAACATTGATGCAAAAACCTGAACAAAACATTAGCAAACAGAATTCAGCAGTATAAAACAAGACAAAATGCCTTAACCAAACTCGATTAATTCAGGGAGTAAAAGGGTGGTTTAACATTAAAAAATCTGTACATACATGTCATTTTAAACATTCATTTATGCGTTAAAAGAGAAAAAGATGCATGATCATCTCAAGAGATGCAGAAAAAGCATTTGGCAAAATCCAACATCTATTTATGTTTTTTAAAAAATTAAGAAAATAGGAACAGACTAGAACTATCTTAATCTAAAAAGTGATATCTATTTAAAAAAAAAAGCCCACAGCTCACAGCATCCATAATGGGACACAATATCATGGCCTCTCTTCAACTTCACACAGCAGATCCATACCTATGGGGGCTGGGCAGCAGTGATAAAGTCTAAGAATGATGTTTTTTGCAGATAATATGATTGCCTACTCAAAAAATCCTGCAAAAATAGTCAGACAAATTATTAAAAATAATAAGAGGGTGTAGCAAACAAAAATTTAGAAAATGTAAAAAAAAAAATATTTAGAAAATGTATGCTTTAAAAGTTACCATTTAGGAGAGCAACAAGAACTCTAATGTAGTTACAGAGAAGTAAATCATTGGTGCAAGCCCTGTGGCCGAGTGGTTAAGTTCATGCTCTCCACTTCGGGAGCCCAGGGTTTACCGATTCGGATCCTGGGTGCAGACCTACGCACTGTTCATCAAGCCTTGCTGAAGCAGCATCCTGCATAGAAGAACTAAAATGACCTACAACTAGGACATACAGCTAAGTACTGGGGCTTTGGGGAGGAAAAAAAGTGGAATATTGGCAACTGATGTTAGCTCAGGGCCAATCTTTTGCATCAAAAAAAAAAAAGAAGTAAATCTTCATGCATGGTACCTTTCCATGTTATACCTTATGCAGGAAATTATAAAACTGTATCGCAAGATATTAAAGAAGACCTAAATAGGTAGAGGGACATATCATACTCACAGATAGAAAAACTCAATATTGTAAAGATTTCAGTGCTCCCAAAATTGGTCCATAGATTCTATGCAATTGAAATCAAAGTTTCAACAGAGTTTTTCGAAGAACTTGGCAGGCTAATTCTAAAATGTATATGCAAGAGCAATGGACAAAGTATAGCCAAGAGGTCGTGAAGAAGTAGTGCAAGGTGGGAGGACTGGCCTACCCAAATGTCAAAACGTTTTAAAGATATTGAATTAATATAATGTGATATTTATGAAGGAATAGACGAATTAACTACTGGAACAGAAGAGAAAGCCCAGAAAAACCCCACAAAAATGGAACTTCAGTATAGGATAGAGGGTCCGATACACGGAAAATCAGTTATCTACAGGAAAAGGGTAAATTAAATCCATCTCCTCTCTCTCTTTCTCTTCTTTCTCTGTCTCTCACACACAGACACCATTCTAGATGAATTAACGTTTAAATATGAAAAGGAAATTTGAAATATTTTAGATGAAAACATAAAAATTAAATTTATGACCTTGAAGTAGAATAGTAAGGAGTTGATATTATACAAAGAACACTAATTACATTAGAAAAGATGGGTATATTTACTATGTTAAAATTTAGAAATTCTGTTTAGCAGAACACCGTATAAGGAAAGCATTTTAGCAACTGCTTTCAAATCAAAGAAGTGCCAATTAAAATTACAAAGATGGAACATTTTACACCCTCTAGACTGGCACGAAGTAAAAATCTAAGTTACCAAGTGTCAGAGTTGACTAGGGTCAGCAGGAATTCCTGTACATCCTGGGTATCAGTATGATTGGTATCACAGTTTTAGAAAACACTTTGGCATTATACCTTAAAGCTAAACGTTCACATACTTTAAAAATAACCAATCTTACTTCTAGAGGTATAGCCTTAGAAACAATCTTGAATTCGTCCTCCAGGAAATGTGTACAAGAGTACGCCTTCTATTAATGTTCATAATAATTTTTAAAAACCTAGAAATAATCTAAATATTCATTGATAAGAGAATGGATAAATACCTTGTAGTATATCAACATAATGGCATATTACACACATATAAAATAAATTAAGTACTTCAACCCACAACACTAGATGTTTGTAAAATAATGTTTCAGGGAGTAAGGTAGGCAAGTTTCAGAAAACTACAGAGTCTAATATGTTTATAGAGCCCAAAAAGAGAACTAAATAATATCTTACTTAGGCACACATATATACACAATTTAAAACCTATGTTTTTAAAAAAACAAGAGACTAAAATACAAAAATAAAAAAACTTAGCAGAGTGTAGGGAAGCAAGGATGAGACCGGAGAGGAGTATATAAGTGGATTTAAATCTTTGGTAATGTTCCTGTTCTAGGATGAGATGTTAGATTCACAGGGGATCATTGTAATATCATGCCTTGTAATTTACATATCTGTGATACATTTCATATGTCAGTTGATGTGTTAATATACAATACAGAAAAATGCTTTAAATGTGATAGCAAATGTGAATGTGCTTTAGCCGTAAAGACTTAGAGGGATTTTTCTTGTCATGTTTTTAAATCCTTGTGTCTGACATCCATTTTCCCTAATTAGATTCTAAACTGCCAAAAGGCAAGGATTATGACTTCGAATTCTAAGTAACACATGGTAAATACGATGCATGAATGCAGTAAGCTGGTGAAGAAAAAGAGCGTCTGCTGTTGCCTTTTGTTTGTCTGTGTTGCTTTTTGCTTGTGTGAGTCTAGATTATATCTGGCCCTGTGCACTTAGTTACAACACATGTAGCCCTCCAGAATAAGAAGATAAAGGTGCCTCTTCCTAAGGCACTCGGGGCTTTGGGAAGCTTTTTTCCTCTGTGGCCTCCAGCACCAGCTCTCCAGTTGCTCCAAGGCCTCAACCCATATCAACAAGACTGCAATTTTTACACACTTTTAGCCTTGAACTTGAGTCTTTCTTGACTCTGGGGAAAAACTTTTTACTGTATTCAAATGTCATCTTTTTTTCTCTTCTTTTTATTTTAGTTTATCTCTTTCATTTATTTCACCCCTTAGATTACAAAGAAGGAAGCAGGTTAGCTGTCATTTTTCTCCTTCTAGGTCTTCTGAGCTCTTTCATGTCCCCACAAATAGAACTGCCACTCCAGTCCCAGATGGCCCTCTTCTCTAACAGATGACTCTCTGGGGAAGGTTGATAATCGCAGTCTTTAAAGACATAGGTCCTGGGAATCCAGCAAAATGTCAGGTTCCTGTTTCCTCGTCAGAGAATAATAAGCCAAAAATAATAACTCTAAACAGCTATTAGAACAACATTGCTTCCTCATGACCAGAAATGACCAGTCCCAATTTGGAGACAATCAAACACAAAAAGTTCTTTTATCTAAACTACATGAAATCTTTTACAAATTCACTATTTTCAACAGGTCTACTTCAAAGGTAAACAAAACTAAAGCATTTTCATAAACGAATGTCTGTAACAAATCAATGGGACAAACAAAATAGTGACTATTCAAGTAGTCTGAATATGTATCAGATTAGATCTTTATACCTTAAATAGATCTGAAGAAACTAATCCATGTCCTATCAGGTCATATTTTTAAAGCATCCCCTCCATGATTACTCTCTGTTACTTTATAGCAAAGAGACCAGAATCACGCCAACCAGTTATTCTTCTTTGCAACCGATAGAATCTGGAACCTTTGGTCATAATCAAGGACCAAATTCCAGAGATCATATTCCCACAAAATGGCAAACCGATACATATTCAGCCACACCAAGTTACCACTCTAGATAACAGTCCTTTGTGAAGTTCTCTGAATGCTAGCAACCAGATAAAAAGCATCTCCAGAACTCCTTTGCTTGTTTTTCTAAGACTATATAAGAGGCCATCTTGTATAGTCAAGATATTTCAGTTCAAAATTGCCAGATGTATGTTCTCTGTGATGACAAAGAAAAAAGCCACTTACTTCTGACTTATTTTTATTCCTTACACTAATGATACCTATGCATCATAATGATCAACAACAAAACCGTAGGGTTATAAGAGTTCCAGAAGCAGCTACAGTAACTAATAAAACATGTGTTCAATGCTCTTCTCTGAAGACTGTTGGTAGAGAGTGAGCTTCAACGTCTTGTAAAGTTACATTGGTTACAACTCCATCCATTTCTTCTGCTTTCAAAAGGCTATCATACAGCGATGTAAAAAACAGATACATCGGCAATAAGAACAAGTTACCAAGAACAAGAATGGCAAATGTTTTTGAACATTTGAAAAGAAATGTTCCCAGGTGGACTCAGGATTCTTGGCATATATCGTATGTGTTTTATAGACCACAGGATGAAATGACAGCTGAAGAATTGGCAGATTTTTAATAAAATTATCTTGAATACATTTAGATAGAATTTGTATGGACTAAGTTGAAAATGTATTTGCTGAACGGTAAGGTCTGTGTACCCCATGACCTCACAGCAGTTCTGTGCCCTCCGAGGAAAGGGTTGGAGTGGAACAGCAATGAGAGTCTCACTCTGCTCCACCTGTCCTGTAATACGGCCTTCCCCCTTGTAGCGTGAGTATAGAGCAAGGTGAAAAAGGAAGAAAGATCCTGGAACTGGGCTTTCTCTCCACTACTGCTAAGGTAAACGGGCTAGATATTAGCAGATAAATGTCCCACTAAAATTCTTGCTGCAGGCATGCAGAAGCATCACACAGTAAGTCTCAGGCAGCATCCTTGAACACATGCATATTGACTTTTATATAAATACGGAAGGTACCACAGACTGACAGAAAAAGCACCGGTGTCCCAGAGGAGAGATTTGGCTCATACCAGCTCTACCACTAACTAGCTCTGTCATCTTGCGTAAATCAGTGAACTTGCTCTTCAACTTGTAGAAAAAGAGGAATGAATACAACACTTTGCAAGAAGCATGAGCAGGGATGGGAGAAATGCCTCCTGTAAAGGACCATGCATAGTTTGAAATCAGTAATACATATAATTTTATATTTGAGAAAGGGACAAACAACTTTTGTTTTTTAAATGTATTATTAAAGATTATGAAAGATAAACTCTGTAAAAATCTGGCCTGATGGAGAGTGACAGAATATGTAGTGACTATCACCTGAAGGCAGAGGCAAGCCCCAGGCAGGGCAGGGGTGAAGCGGAAGGGCAGGAAGAGGCTGAAGCCATGAATGTTTGCTAAATGGGTGGGGGAAAATAGCTGTCCATGTACACTGTATGGACCCATGTGCCGAATTTTCACATAAAGAGATGGTGAATTCATCCCAAGACACATTGGTGTATGGGATGCTCATTCACTGGCACGTTAGCTGCCATCATCATATTACATCTACACATATTCTTACATCCATGGAACCTGTTTTTCCCTCACACTGTAAAACGTGAAACACTATGATACCAGAGAAGGAAAGAATTCGTCTTCAGAATTAGTGCTCACAGTAGTTTGTCATTTGCATTGAGATCCCTAAGTATGTCTGGCCTTAGATGTATGCATATACATATCAGACATCTCCTCCTCATAAGCAGTAACCCCTTCTAGGCTTCAAATAGCAAGTGTGCTGTCAGGAAGCACGGGAGGAGTCGCTCCCCGGGCCCTTAATTTTGACCCACACCATCACCTCCCCATCTATTTCCCTACCTCGTCTCAAACCCTGTACTCCCAGAGCTCATACCTTTAGAGTAACACTCATTACCTTGAACTGTAAGTGTTTATTTACTTTGTCCCTCCCCAGGAGATCCTCCAAGGCAGAAATCATTTTTATTTGTCTTTGCCACCCCAGCTCATAATCAGGTCTAAACAGCTGGGTCATGATGATTAAATGAACAGATGCATAGAACATTTACAGTGAACTTGAGGAAAATCGTTAGGGAAATCTTTTAATTAGACAACCAAGCTTTGATGGTGAACAAGGAAGGCACTTCGCAAGGAGATGTGGGGGATAAAAAGTTGCTATGAAGAGAAGAAACACAGTCCTTTAAATGCAGTGAGGCAATTAGACACGTAGACATTTTCAGATATAAATGAGTACAAGGCAGTATATTTTAAAAACTGCCAAGGATACAGACAATACATATCAGGGTAAGACAGCCTCACTGGGTGCTGGCATTCATCTGTTCATATGTTCAACAGTTCTTCGTTGAGGCCTCAATACTATTATACCAACACTCATATTCAATACTACTACTAATACTCAATATTAATATTGAGCTCCAAGCTCTGCCCTAGATGCTAACCTTCTGGCAGTGAGCAGAATCATGTGGGGAAGTTTCTGAGGGGGCGGTATGAAGTAATTTCAATTTAACTGAAGGACGAGTAGGTTCAGGAATAGGCAGAGAGCAATCAGGATGGCATTCCAGGCACATGTCCACAAAGCAATATTGGGTGAGTGGAGGGGGTTTTCCACAGGCCATCCGCCTACTCATAAACTTATAAAAAGAGTTGTGCACAAAAATCTTTTTATAGACTATTTTATGTGGCATTTGTATCCTTCTAGTTTTATTATGCTTATTCACAGGAAGCAGTTTTTCCATAACATTTCCCTCTTCTAAAAATCAAAAGAGTCCCTATTTAGACCGGATGGGAAAGGAAGATCAGAGCAGCAACCCTTCAGAAACTTCACTGTGAGCAGAGGCAGGTCCACAGCATTAGCATGGAGCACACTGATGCCAGTGAGCTGAGGGCCCTGAAGACCAGAGGGCTTGTCACTGTGCGCTCCCAAGCCCAGCCCCCGCCCTGTCAGGAAAACACATTGCCGTTTCAATGAACAAAGAGATAATACTTATTTCTCTAAAGGCTCAGTAATTTGTCTCAGAGGAGCCACTTGGTCATTTTACAGCTATGAGGAAGGAGGAGGAAAAAAAAACATTTAGAACTCATTTATTGACACAATTATCTGAAAAATAAAATCAGGAAGAAATCCACAACTTGGAATCTTTTTGAAAAGACCACCTTCTGACATTGGGAAAGATGCAGATGAGGTCAACACCCTCAACTTCCTGTCCCAGAGAAAAGAGAAAAAAGAACCAGAGAATGAAAGAGGGGGAGGGAGAGAAAGAAATCTGAAAAACGTAGCTTCACAGAACATAGAAATTCTCCAGAGATATAGCAAGAAAAAAGGGAACTTTCAAGACAACTGTTCTTTAAAGAGCTTTTAGAAAAAGTGCTACATTTAGAAAATCAAACTATAGTTTTCTGGTTGTTTAAAATCATATTCTATTAGGAAAGAATTCTTATTCATTAGCTGGACACAAGAAATAGATTGATCTGTGGAAGTGCTAACATTTTTAGCTGGTTAATAAGTTAGTGGATTTTATTCTACAAAAGAATACTCTATATTCTTATATCATATGAGGCTTTATCTTTAATATTCTATTTTACAAAACTGCCCACCAAACTAAGAATACATGAACTTCTAGGGGTTTTTTACCAAAAGTTATAACTTTTTTCCTTCACTTTTATTCTAAGTGAAGAAAAACTATGGGCTTGGTTTTTAGTATTCATTATACACGACAGCGGGAGGATAGTGGTAGAAATGTCAACAAATCTGGCTTGAGGGGGAAAAAAATTGCAATTATAGATTGAGCCCATATTTCAAAAGGTCATGTGAAGTACTTTCAACTACTTATTTATGAAGTGTCAGCAACATCTGTGATTTCAAAATTGTAGTAGTGACCTCATATCAGATCACCGTTTTCATGTATTGTACAGTGTGAGCTCTGTGGTAACAGAACAGAGTATTACTTTGGAGTTTTCTCAAATGCCAACTTAGCATTTCAAATAACAAGGGAATTCCTTAACAGGCCCACCCCATGTTAGAACATTTTATTGACTATATCTTATCAAGGCTACAAAAAATCAAAACTTCAATTAGTAGAAATAGCAGTGGGCTGGGAGTTAGGAGTTCTGTGTTGTAATTGTTACCCAGTTTGACCCTGGGAAAGCCACGTTATCTTTCAGGACCTCATGTCCCTTATCTATAAAGCAAGGGAGTGAGACTAGATGATCTTTAAGGTTCCTTCCAACTCTAAAATTATGGATCTTGCCAAAACTGCTCCACTGAAATCGCACACCTAATGATTGTAAGCGTAACACTCACATTTTGGCTAGAATTACAATTCTTATCTCTGGTAATATTTGATGATTGCATATCCATATATGTAGTTCTTGCAATCGTCCTGCTTTCTTTTTTAAAGGGCTTTGCAATAGCTCTTTCCCAACATATAGAGGGTTTTTCTAGTGTCCGCTGATCACTAAGAGATTTGCACTTAGGTTCATAATTCTCTTACAACTCTTACTTTGCTGTCCAACCTTGTGGTCTGCGTTGGTTCTGCTTAAACTATCCTATACTTAATGAAGTCTTTTGGAGAAGATAATAACTGATGATAATTTGGACAAATGATAAATAACTGTTCTTTCAACTATTCTGATACTCAACCAAATACAGAGGTGAAAAGTAAGGTTTAATTACTTCTTGGCAGGGGAGGAGGGGTAAGGCTGACTAAATGGCATCATTAAACTAAACCCACAGATTGTCAACCAGAGCGTGTGTGAACTTTGTTTTCACTTTCATGGTCTCATTTAGCATTATTTATTCATACCTTAGTTTCATCTAGAAAACTTCTCGTGTTTTGTTCTCCTTAGAATCCTTAGAATTTCCTATAATACCAAGTTCTTTAATGAAATTAACTGCCCTTGCCTCGCCCTCTTAAAAATAAACAAATATTATACTAGTTTTCTCTTTTGTCTCTCATGACTGATGTATTTATAAAATAATTTTCTACTTCACATTATATCTTTTGTAAGAGACATCTTCCTTCTAGCTTCATTGTTCCTGATTTAACGTCTAAAAACCTTCCAGTCATTATTATAATAATATAATATGGCAGGAGTGTATTCTATAATATGTAACATTTGTGTGACAAGAAAATGTTTTAAATAATTCAAGAAAATGGACATAGAAATGGAGGATTTTAAAATATTTTGTCTTTATTCTTTCATTCAGCAAACACATCAAACGTTTAATATGAATGGAGCCTAATGCTAGATTCGGGAAAGGAGTCGCAATGCTCTGAGAAAGAGAGACGCACTTTAAAAATGTTGAGTGCAATCAGGTTGTGCCTAGAAATAGAAACTTATCAAGAACAAAGATTTTTAAATCCAATTTTTGAGTTTAATACACATCATCTAAGCCACAAACAAGATTGTATCCTAAAAATGGACAATGTTTTCAATTACGGCAACTACAAAATAAAATAAGTCATGTAGCTATTCAAACCCATTGGTAACACTGCAGATTTAATTTTGTTGTCTTGAATTGATTTTCTGCAGCTTGATATTCAGCTGGAACAGTCTGTGCCAGCACCTAGAACAGTGCCGTAATAGGAGATCCATCGACATTAGTGGAATCTGTATTTGGAGCTGATCCCAGCTTTCAAACCTGAGGGACCACAAAGGCCATCTTACTTGGGGGATCTATTACTCGTCAAGTCCCATATAAAATGTAAGCACATAATTCCTGCTTTCAAGAGCAATGTAGGCAAGGCAGAACACTTTCACGTATGAAACTATGGGCCTGCAAGTACTACACTGAGTGATGCTGGACATAAAAGCAAAAATAATTGAGAAGAAAAAGGGCAATGTGAACAGAAACAGTAGGAATGCAACATAGAGGAATCGTCAACAGATGAAAAAGCTAATAAGTTTGTATGTTATATAGAGATGTTATGCAATGCTTCTAAAATTTCATTTGCCTGGGCTGTTTGTTGTCTATATTGCTCTACATATTTACTTGATAACGCTGAAAAATTCAATAAATGTCTTGAGTGCTACTGGAAATGTTATGGCTACTATGTTAGGAAGATCCTTGTGAATTCTTTACGGAAGAAGGTCATCTTCAGAAAGTAAACATGTAGAGTGAAAGAACTTTGGACTTAACTTTGAGAACTAGGTCAAACACTTTTCTTCCTGGAGCATCAGTTTCCCTGCCAGGGAAACAACGAGAATGGCTACCTACCTTCAGAGACCTCGCTGGCCTTCTGAGACGATCAAATCTAAGTGACACTATGCTAACCTTGCAAACAGCCATGTGAAATGGTTACCGTATTTTCAGGATCACAACCCACTGGAGGCAGTGAATCCTAAGTAAAATTTGGATAAAAATCAACTGGAAAATTTGTTGCAAAACATCTTATCCTGGCTCCATCCCCCAGAGATTCTGGTTTCAGTATGTATGGGGAGGGATCCAGAAATATGCAACTTTTATAAGCACCCCTCCACCCAGGTTATACCAATATAGATGGTAAAAAGACCATACTTTTGTAAACATTGTCTTTGAGTATGTGACGAAAGCTTTAGTCCATTTCACAAGAAAAATAAGCATTATACATATACAAATTAGCCTAAAAATATACAGATTCAGAGACCCCCTTCTGAAATTGTTAGGGATCCATGAACCAAGATTAAGAACCCCTACTCTAAGATTTTCCTGTTACAAAAAACTCTGTTGCATGATATCTGTAAAAGAATTGATATTTTTCCTCTTTTAGACACAAAGTTTTTTTCCTTTTAATAGTTGCCATTTCGCTTACTAGACATTTTGATCAATTTGCATCTTTAAAAATTTGGAAATGAGGGAAAATAGATAATAAAGTTCAACAAGAAAGCCCCCAAATTTTTGTTAATTTGGTTAATTTCTTCATTTGCTCATTCATTAATTCAACAAATCTTGTCTTCCAGTGTTCTAAAGGCTTGGGATACAAAAGATAGACAAAACAACTACAAAACAGACAAGAATTCCTACCTTCATGAAGCTTGCATTGTAGTGAGGGAGACAGACAGCATAAAAGTCATATAAGTAAAATACGTAGGACAGCATATAATGGTACAGGAAAATAAAACAGGAGAAAAGACAGGAAAAGCAAGTTTAGACAGAGTGGCCAGAGAATGCCCCATTGAGAAGGTGACATTGGAGTAGAGATCTAAAGGAGCTGAAGGAGTGAGCCAGCTTTGCAGGTGTAGGCGGGGATGAGGAATCGTAAAGTCAGAGCCAACAGGAGGGTTTGAGACAGGAGCTGGAGGGCAGGGCCAGCTGGAGCAGAGAGAGGTAGATGAACCTGCAGGAGATAAGGTCCAAGACGTGGGGATCTTTGAGGACCCTTGGCTGTTACCCCGAATGTCATGTGAACTTTTGGAGGGTCTCGAGGAGAAGAGTAACGCGATCTGACACACACATTTTAACAGGACAGTCAAAGACGTTTCTGTGTGGGAAATGTATGTACAGTGTGTACATCTGAACATGTATGATTCTGTGTGTACAACATTCCATCTCCTTCTCTTACCCAAGGCAAATCTTTCCATGCTTGTAATATTTATTTGTAACATCTGGTTTTATTAACAAAGGAGTCATGTTGTTCAATTTATAAACAAAGGAGTCAGTTCACCTCCTTTGTAGTGAACTGTCCATGGATTCTGATATCAAATCAGTTCCCACACATTCATCTAACTAGATTGTTTACTGTTTACTCATTCAGTCATTCAACAAATATTGGTTGAGAGCTTGCCATGTGCCAGGCACTTGGCACATAGGGATTCAATGGTAAAGGAAACCACCAGGTCCCCAGAGTTGATGGAAGTCACAGCCACATGTGTCTATGCTCTGTAATCTTTACCACCTACACACCCCCACGAAACTGTTCCAATACTGCACATTCTACGGATATTAAGAAACTCTTTCATACTCCCTTCTCCATGTGCACCCATCAGGCTGTTTTGTTCCATGTCTAACTCCTCCCTTCTCTGTAATATTGCTGGGATTTGATCATTACTTTTCGCCTTCTCAGGAACTTGGTGGAAATGATCTTTGAAGAAAATAATGTACTTTGTGAATGTGTTTTGCATATAAAACATAGTATTTTAAGAAGACAGTAACTTATCATTTTTTTTCTTACTAGATGTTTCAACCAACAGAATCAAATTTTTTCCCCAACCACTTCTTTACTTTCTCATATTACATGCTAGTGTGCTTTTACAAGATTTTTTTATGCTCACGAAACTATGACCTTGTATAAGTTTCCCAGGAGACAGGATTCTCAGCATTTTGTTGGACAAACATTTGTTTTTTGTAACTACACAAGCAAGCCAAGCTGCACGTAGTCCAAAAAATAATCTGCCTTTTTTCACCACACTCTTTCCTAAATGCCATATTCAAGAAAAACTATTAGAGTGGCAATTAAAACATTTTAATTTCAACATTTAACCATGAGGAGGATTTTAAACCTTGGCACATATAATAACATAATTTAGCATTCTGAGGAAGGTTTCACAGTTCATTTTTTATGTCTAGTTGTCAGCTGAGTGGACAGGCAGATAAAAGAAGGCAGTCATGTTTTGCATCTTCAGAATATATTTATTTGCTTAAACAATTAGCCAAAATCAGTATCTTTTACATCCTAATACATATTTTAGCAGATAAAGCTGGCGTCTTTGTAAGTAAATTTAACTATAAAATAACATTTCTACAATGGTAACTAAGCACTATTGAGTTTCAAATTATAGGAAGTTGAATAAAAAGAAAACCTAGCCAGGCTAGTGGCATTTCTTTAAATTCTTTTGAGGACAGTCATGAGATGTCCAATGAGATATGGTTCCTTAAACCAGAGGAATGAATTGGCTGCTCAGCTTACACTCAGTAAACATTTCTATCTGAACAAAACAAAGTACCCTGGGCCATGTATTCTATTAGTAAACATATAAAGAATCCCTGTATTTCACCATTATAACAAACAAAATCAGAGATATCTATAAATGGCTTCCTGCTTTATTAATCTTCTTTGATAAAATGAATGTTTTAGCTATCTTATTGCATATATATAATTATATTCCATTCCTCTTTATATTTATAAACAATTATATATTTTTAAAATATTTCCTCTTTTGAGTCTCATGAAAATACTGAAGAGACTCATTGTGATGTGTGTTGGTCACTTACCTATTTCTCAGTTCTTCCATAAAATAAGGATTAAATTGGTTGATAGGGTTGTTGTGAAGGACAAGTGACTGTGAACAACTTCTGAAAGGAACAAAAGCAAGCAACTGTAAGCTCCTATTGTTATTTCACTATGATTGCTTACATCACAGTCATTAGTCATTCTCATCTGGAAGCTGCAATCAGCTCAGCTGTGGAGGTAGCTCTGCAAATTTCACCATGATGGGCTAGCTTGACTTTAGAATATCACAGAGAGGAATCCCAGGCCCAGAAATACTAAGCATGTGTGGGAGATCAGAATTGGCCACCCCAAAATGGGTCTCTTTGCCTTCCTTTGACTATTGTCAAGAACAAAAGACTGAAAGAAACTTTGACTTTCCCCCTAACTGCCTAAGAGAAATTTAAAATAAAAGCCTGTCTCCAGGACAGGTCATCACCATAGATAAGTCTGGGTATCCAGTAGACTGGGAGAATCCTTGCTAAGCCCGCTCTTAGCAGAGTTCGATTTACCAAACATTTGCTTTTCCATTTCCATGTGAATTGCCTTCCTCCCCTTTGAAGCCCCAAACCACCACTCCCAACACACTCCTTGTCTGTAGCTGAAGATGGTATTTAAGATGAGACTGTCTGCCATTTTGGTGAGTTACTCAGTTTTCCTGGGTGTCTCCCATGTATACATGTCATAAAGCTTTGTTTGATTTTCTCCTTTTATTCTGTCTCATGCCAATTTAATTTGTAGCTTAACCAGAAGGACCCAGTGGGTAGAGGATATGTCTTCCTCCCCTACACATGTGCCATCTGGGCTTACACTAATCCTGAGATTCAAGATTTTATCAGGGGAGATCAGCATGACTTGAACTGATCAGTTGTGTAGTCTTTCATTATTCTCAGGTCTTGGTTATCACTGTTGCTATATTCAAGGTATCAAGGAAAACATGTTTTTGTTCTGAGATCATTCAAGATCAGTGTAGTATACTGAAGCAGCTCAAGTTGGAGAACAGAGCAATAATTTCAATTAGCCACTTTATTTTCTTCTGGTGATTATATGATGGTACCTATATATTTGTACCTAATGCTTCAGCAAATGGTTGAAAAGTAAAAACCTTGTGAATTACAGCAATCACATCATTGATTTGGCTTGAGGATATCTGGACATTTTCATATCAAGTAGAAAATGTTTCATTATCTCCTCTAGCCGTATGTAGAATAACATTGAGTAACACTTACTCTGACTGTGTAATGTCTAATTTCCAGAATAGATAAAAAAAAGAATGAACTTTTAATTTTTAATATATTTATAAAGAAAGGTATATGTTTATTAAGAAAAATTATTTAGTTTACATATTAAATTCATTTTAACTATTTTCATTAGATAACTCCTCAAATGTTATAGACTAGAAAAAGAAAACAATGTTCAAAAAATAAAGTACACTTTCAGTTAAAAATAAATTTACTTTTCAAATTCTAATTTTAATATTATTTTTAAACAATGTTCTAAGTTTCATTAACTCTAATTTTAATATGTTTTATTGTAGAATTTCTCCTTGATTCTTTAAAAACATGTTTTCCTAAGTATATAAGAAAATATCAAAAGAGTTATGAATTACGATAAGGTTCAGGGACTAAAAACTGACAATCCCAATGGCACATGTAATTACTGAGACTTCCACAATAATACAAAGTTGGGAAAACCTGTAATCTGATATTACAAAGTTACAGCTGTCACCAAGTTGAAAAGTTTTCCTCCATTCAATAATACCCCATCGTGCTCTTGGTTGAGATTTTGATTTTTCTTCACGTCGCATCACAACCTGCCATTAGCATGCAAATGGGCAACCCAGGATTCACTTTTCCTGTGTCAGATTCCTAAATCCTGTCCTATGTTTGTCAGTAACACATACAATATCCAGTAAATAACAGATAAAGTTCTAAAATTGCACTTCTTGGGTAAATTAAAACAAATACCAACACAATCTCCTCTTTGAAAGAGACAATTATCCCTCATTTGACCCTGGAAATATTGTCCCATGAATTCCAAAATGACCTTCCCTTGCAAAGGCAAAGGGTACCTCTATTTCTCTCTATTATATCAACTCCGTTGGAGCTGAGCTATGTGCCAATCTCCACATCTCCAAAGACTATTATTTACTCAAGTCCAACTGTATACTTAGCTTTCTAGATAAAAAGAGTCTTTGTCAAGCCCAGTGATCTCTGATTCTAGGTCATTTCACAATACTGGGATGATTTTTCTTAATTGCTTCGTAAGGTTAACCTCTGGAATGATTGTGGTTTGTAAGGTACAAGATGCTCATTAAATTGGCTTCCTCAGTAATCCATGAAAAATGCCTGCAAGCTTGTCTGGGTTGCCTAAGTTCATCTTGGTCTCAAAACAAAATGACTAAATGGACCGATGGTAGGAAAGCAGAGATGTCTCAAAACCCCCTGTAGATCCCGGAAAATGATCAAAAACAACAGTATCCCCCCTGTTGCCAAATCTGCTATTGGACATCGGTGGCAGTATATTAGAAACCACATCCCCTGCACCCAAAATGTTCTAAACCGAGACAGAATGCTTCTGAAATTAAAAGGAAAAATTTAACACTGAACACTATGGAGAAAGGAGGGCGTGGGATTAAGTTTAAGGATAACGTAGACAGTACTCCTAAAGGAGATTTTAGGAGATCCAAGAGAGAAACTACTCTTTCCACCCTGGGAAATTTGATGAATATTGCTTGAAAACACGCTTCCATTCCAGGGCTTCATGATTCATGACCAACCTTTTTTCCATGTGAGTGTAAGTGGATACCCACAGTGACATACCACGGACTGAGCAGTTGCAAAGGGGAATGAGTCACCTGGTAAAAGCCTGCCCAGCCATAATCACTGATGTTGCCCAAGTCGACTAGAAGTAGTTTCCAAGATGAATTTTGTTTCAAAAGCTGTACTCTTCAGGGTAAAAAAATTATTAACATTTAGTTATCCATGCTGCTAATATCCTAGACCTTGAGTCTTTCACATATTTCACTATATACTAGGGCCAAAGTTTAGGAGAATTTACACAGACATCATTCTGAAATCTTTCAGATGCATATCAGTTTCCTGAAAAATGTTAAATAAACAAGCAGGATATTTTAATATTTGAGATTAGTTTGCATAGTATTCTCAAAGAATTAGGAGTACCAATTTAGCTGGTCTAACAAAAAAAAACCCATAAAAATAAAAAAATAAGAACGAAAGACAAATAAACAACTACAACACCTTACATTCCAGAATGGGAGCAAATATTAGAAAAAGTTTTCTTATATGATTTTGTACCGTAAATCTTAGCCTATCCTCTGCATATGCCAAAATTGACAAAATCTAGGAAAAATATTGTGTTGTGATGGTTGTCACCTAGAAGAAATAAAGACTTCATATCTTTTTTCTTTTCTTTCTTTTTTCTTTTCTAAAGTATGCTTTTCGAAAATAGTATTGAAAAGTAGAAAAAAGGAAAGCCTCTGGAATCAGATTACCTGGACAAAAGTCCCATTGCCACCACCTACTAGCTGAGTGAATCTGGTCAACAAGGATAAAACATTTGAAAATGTATTCTCCACAACCACACATTCACCAGAAGCAAATCTAACGTATGCCAAATAGATACTATATTACTCAACGTCACAAAAAGAACATCATAAATTGTTAGCCTAATAACAAAATGTAAGAATTACAGGATATTAACAATGAATGCACAAAAAAGGTTTAGTAAAAAATAGCATGTTTATCTGAATATTGGACGCGAGTAGACTTTCAGGGTGATTATTTTATTTCTACGGAAAATGAACTGCATTCTGATTCAAAAATCAACATTTGGCAAAAAGTTGCTATGTTAGTTAATGCAGTGAAGGCTGAACACAGGAAAAGGTTAGGGGACCGTTTTAAAATCACAAGAGACATGAGAACTGAGTCCTTGTTGTTTGGGGTTTATTTCTTTTTACTGGTTTTTGTTTTGTTAATTTTACATAGGGCCAAAGGTTTCTGCATCCAGTGTGTGATGATTTAAAATGTAGTCATAACTAAATGAACATGACCAGACCATGATTTCCAATAACAATTTTTCCCATTGGGAAGGGTTTGTACAAATCAGGAGATGAAAACAAGAAATGAGTGATATTTTTTCATTTCTCGCAATTTGAAAATAACAGAGAAAAGAAACAAATAGACTTCAAATTCCCAAAAGTAGTATATTATACATGAGATTCAATTCTGTTACAGTCTTGGTGAAATACACTATATCATATATTTTACGTCCTTGAGGGTTGTTGCCTGAGGGGTACCATGACAGTAGGATGAGCAAGGTAGAAGTTTCATTGATATTGAGGGTAAATACCATTTTCTAACATCATTTTTCATGTTTCTTTGTTCTCGATTATGGATCATTTGTCCACGTTACTTTTAATTCTTTCCAGAAGGAATTTTACCATTCTTCCACTGAACATCATAAAGTTATCTAGGTCTAATTAGCCTTTGGGGTTCTTGTTTTTTTTAATTTTTAGAAAAAAAAATCAATAGTTCTTTGTTTTGTTGTGATTTTCCTGGTCTGTAATTGATATGCTACTATACCTTTCCCCACAGCCATTCAGGTAGTGAAGATGTTTATGAATGATTTTACCAATGGGCTGATCACTGTTTCAGTCAACAACCATATGATTCGACAAGGACTTAAACCATTCCCTAACTCTTTTCTTAGGATTCTCTCAGCCTTGCTTAGGGAGGAAGTGTACGAAATATGGGCACAAGGGTTTGAAATGTATATTCCTTTGTATCTCTCAGTAGCACACAGATAGCTGAATTCAGTTTGACTCCTCGGAAAACTCTTAGGTGCTGTGTATGCAGATTCCTCAGGTTTTTAACCCAGAAAAAGAGAGATGTCTGGGTTATTTTTGTTTTGTTTTCCTTTCTTTTACAGCTGTTGCACCTCACAGTAGGATGGTATCACTCAAAAAAGAGGCCTCCCGACAGTAATGTCTAGTGAAGTCTGTAGTCACCGGCGTGTCATAGATACTAATTCTGTCCCTACTCATTACTGTGGCTTTTGTGGAATTAACCAGATGTTCTGCTCTTTTGGGTTGTTCTAGGTGACAGCCTTAATAATTGGTGGTTCCTTACTTTGTGCCTATGTTTATACCTCTGGGTTTAGGGTGGAAAGTCAGATACTCTAAGCTCTGCAGCTCTTGTTCCATTCTCTGGTTTACAAGCCCCATGAAGATCCAGATGGTGTACTTGTGCTTCTGTCTCTGAAGTCTGGGCTTGTGTTTGTTAGTGCCTAGAGCTTTCTGCTTCCCTCTCAGATCACTCATTTACCCTCCCACTTCTCCTCAAAAGCAATTTTACTTTCTGTTCCTGGCTAAAGACATAATGAATACAGCAATCCATGGCCAACTAACTGCCTACTGACTTTTGGAAGGAAGTGGAAAGACACCAAGAGCATGCAATAAGATCAAAGCAGGATGCAGTTAAATAACATTCTCTCTCTCTGTCCATCTTTCTCTCTGTCTTTCCTCCTCTCTCCTTTGTTCCTCTCTCCCTTTCTCCCTCCCTCTCTCCCTCCCTTCCTTTCTTTCTTTTTCCCTTCTTTCCTTCCTTCTTTCCTGCCTTCCTTCTTCATTCCTTCAAATGTAGAGTGAAGAATACATGACTGCACACATGAACAGCCAAGCCCTTGCACTTTTTTTGTGGAATCTGTAGACTGAGTGATTTCTTTAGTGTCTTTTGCATTTGAAAATTTCATAATCACTTACACAAATAGTAACCTTCAATGGAGTTTCCCTCGAAGTTTGCTTTATGCTGCATTCAAGACAAGTAAGATGATTTGCACCACATTTTCACTTGTCAGACCTCAATGTTTTTTGAAGTCAATAAAATCCCTTATCACTCGGCCATCTTAGAGATAGGCTTGAACTTCTACCTAGTTTAAATACTGTACTTTCTGCCTTTTCTCCCCTACTTTTGCTGATGTTGATTTCACTGAAACCCTATAAAAGCCAATCCAAAATAAAGGTATTGAAAAATCACCAATTTACATGACTTGGAAAATGTCAAGCAAATAATGTTTTTCTCTAATTATATTTCTGTATATTTTTCACATCTTGCTTTTATCCTCCTTAGATTCATAATTTTATAGTGAACTTTTCCTAAGGATATAATATATTTATTTTATATTTTAAGTCTCCTCTTTACTACACTTTAGGATTCAGTATGTATATGTTCTTTTGAACGTCAGATCAATACATCTTTTACTGGGGCGGTCAGAAGGCTCATTCCAACTTTTTCCAGAACCATGACAAAGAATTTAATTTCCCAAATTTTCATGGAGTCTATAAGAATCTGTCAATTTAAAATCAAATAGAGATTTAAACTTCTGGCTATGATGGAATAGCTCATAGCAAACCAATGCTCCCATCAAAAATAACAGTAATACAGAAAAATACGTACAAAAAAAGGCCCCTCTATATATGAACACATTAGAGAGCTGTTGAAGCACGTAGGAATTAGGGCTCAAGATACCAGAGAGGAGCGAACTGCAGAGAGTTGACCTCACATATTGTGAGGTGCCTTTCTTCTCAGAATATTTCCTCATCCAATCCAGCACTTGATGAGAGAAAAGAGATAGAGAATCCAGGCAGAGAGCCCCTGCTAAGAGGCAAGAAGGCAGCAGAGTTTTCAGCAGTCTCTTAGTTAGAAAGAGACAAATATTGGCATTCAGAGTTGTTGTAGCAGCCAGGACATGAGGGGATATGATCCATGAAGAATGAGACACAGGGAAATGAGCCTGATATTCAGAGGTTTTGCATTTAAGGCATTAACTAAATGTAAGGTTTCTCAGGACCAAAGAGTGAGAAGCCAAGAGAGCTTTTAGCAGTCACACAGACCTAACAGAAAAACTGAAGTTCAGGTGGAACCTGGGAGAAGTTATTAAGTAAGCCCCCTAGGGCTCTCGTTGGGACCCCTGGAAGGCAATACACTTGGAATGGAAGCAGACTGGAGAGAACAAATCTTACTAAGACTTCAGCTCAGCCCAAAAGTAACTCAGTTCCTAATTGAGTTAATGTGATTGGCCCCCACTATAGCTGCTTGCCAGGAAATAGGCTGAACTCTCTCTGGAGGCAGAAAATATTATCTAGAGTCTCTATAATATTTCATGCACAACTTCTATTAGTTGATCAAAAACATCCAGGCATGCTGAGAAACAGGAGCAAAGAAAAACAGATAATACAAATAGACCCACAAATGATCTATCTAGATATTGGAGTTATCAGTTATAGACTTTAAAAAACTGATTAGTATATTCAAGAAAATAAACAATAAAACAGAGAATTTTAACAGAAATATGCATAAAATTCAGCAGAGGTATATATTAAAAAGAATCAAGCGGAAATTCTAGTTGTAAAAACTACATGACTGGAATTGAGATTTAAATAGATGAATTATACAAAAGACTTAACGAGCAGAAGAAATACTTAGTGACCCAGAAAATCAGTAGTAACCAGACTTATGCACAGAAAAAATAATGGAATGTCTTTTAAATGTGATATCGACACAGAGAAAATATTAACATATATGTCATTTGATTTCTAGAAGGAGAGTAGATAGAGAGAAAAAAGGACAGAAGCAATAGTTGAAGAGAAAATGAGTGAGAATTTTCCAAAGCAAGTAAAAGACAATTTCAAGAATGCTACAAATGCCAATAAGAATCAATCCAATGATATCCACTTTCAATAATAAAACTAAAAAAGAAAATTGAAAAGGGTAATCTCAAAAGTAAGTAGAGAAAAATGGTCATATGAAAGACCAACAATAACAACTAAAAGAGCAAATGGCTCAGCAATGAAGAAATATGCAGGTTCCTGCGTGTATTGGTCAGATATCAGGGAGTACACATTTGGGGGGAAATATGGGAAAAGGCTAGAAGCATGCATGAGTGTTATGACTATTGCTTTATTAATGCTATATCAATGAAGAAAATGGGGCTAGACCTTTTACAGACTCCAGTTAGAGAAATGAAGAAAATGGAAGTGTACAAACCAATAAGAATGTAATTAGAGAGGGAAAGCAAAAATTTAATTATTGCTGAAATGAAAGGACTTTTTCAAATTGCATTGAAAATTTCCATGAACCATAAACACTGCAGATAATCACCCTGAATCTCTTCCAGCACTGAATGACATTTGCTTGTGTTCTTGTAATTTTAAAAGACAGTGCAATGGAATAATGTTTAATAATAAAATAACTGGATCAAGACAAATTTGTGAGGAGAAATACTACAGCTTGTATTAATCAAAATTCAATATTATTTTAGGTCTTGAAAATAATATCTTAGGGGCTGGCCTTGTGGCCGAGTGGTTAAAGTACCACATGCTCCACTTTGGCAGCCCGGGTTTGTGGGTTCGGATCTTGGGCACAGACCTACTCCACTCACCAGCCATGCTATGGAGGCGTCCCACATACAAAATAGAGGAAGATCAGCAGAGAAATTAGCTCAGGGCTAACCCTCTTCAAGCAAAAAAAAAAGAAGAGGATTGCCAACAGATGTTAGCTTAGGGAGAATCTTCCTCACCAAAAATAATAATAATAATGATAATACACTAAAGTTTTTTAACATAATGATTTTCTTCACTCCTTTGAAACTGTAGAATACCCCTAAACTTACCACATCAATCATTGAAAACTTCTTTTTGTCACTCATTTGATAAAATTTTCTTCAAGACTGGGAATTTTAAAGCTATCCTCTGAGTTTATGATTCTAAAAAATTTTTGCTTTGCTTTTTAAGAAGAATTTGTGCATTACAGATCTACTCCAGAGCATAGAAAATATATTAGTGCATTTCATCATGGATATGACTGGTATGATGCTTTACAGATTCTGGATAACTGCAGGATATTGCTGGCTAAACTTGCACCTAAACAAGAACAGTAAATCCTGGGTAGAAGAGATAGAGAGAAAAGTCAGACATTTGATAGCAGTATAAGGCACAGAGCCACTCATCAGCAAGGGCATGTTACAAAAATGCAATACAACAGGTGCGTCTGGGATAGTCCTAATGCTCATTTCATACAAAAGCTGGGAGAAGTATTACAACTTCTCTGAGAAGTTCTGCTTGCCTGTGTTTAATATCGTGTTTCCCCAATTAAATAGCCCCCAGAATCCTTTTTTACGAAAGACGCATGAATATTCTTTGAAATTAACATTGGATGGGACACTTGGATAACTACTAGTCTAGAACTTCAGCTGCCCTTGAAGTTTACAATGGCCCTGAGGGCTGACTTTGTATCAGGTCAGCATAATTTAGCAAATCATGGGGCCCAATGTGTCTAACAGACAATTCAAGACATTGGAATTATAATATTTTTATATATTATTTCTCTAGTTTGCTTTTAAAAAAATACTGAAAGGACTGTGGATAATGAATGCTAAGAGGAAAGTAAACCTGGTGTCTGTGCTCCAGGCATTTCCCTCATATACTACTTTGCTTTCAACTCAAATTGGGTAATAAACAAAATGGGGGTGAAGAAAACAAATACAGAATGCTGTGTTTCTTCTGGCCTTCAAATCAGACACATTTGTCCATTTGGAGTTTTAAATATATTGAAGATGAATGAAATTCCTCATAGTGATAGTTTGGTAGACTAATCCCAGGATATATTTCAAGTTTGAACCACTTGACTATTACTATCACATATTGTAATTAGAATTCAGTTTCTGAAGAAACGTGAATAAAGTGGTGCTCTTGAAAAATATTTCTAAGAATATATGTAGATAGTAAATAGGGAGAAAAAGTAGTTTAACACAAAATGCTAGGTGGTAAAGTAAAAGGGAAGCTACTGCTGAAAAGCAGTAGTTCTTGTTTCCTCTCTTTGTATCGATTTACTTCCTTCTACTAGTCGCAGTATTCCTTCGGTGTAATTTTTCATCATTTCATGAAACTTATACTCTTATCGAGCTTTTATTTTCTAGGATTCACGACTGTGACCTACTTTGACATATTCCTATATTATTTGGAAAAAGAACTAGGTGACTAGGTGTTCCATCTCAGAAAAAAATGAACAAGCTTCCTTTAACGTTTTTATTGAAAATTTAAATATATAAAAACAACATCACTATTTCTAGAGATTAAATTGATTTACGTAGCTGACCAACAAGAGCCGAGACAAGAAATTTGAGATTTTGACAGGCAAACTACTTCACATACCTATTTACATTTATTAACATAATATTTATTAAATACTAATATTAAATTAAAATTAGTTTAATTTATTAAATGTAAATATTTATTAAATAGTAAATAAAAATTTATTAAATATTAATATTATAAATCGTAATAATAATAAACAAGGCATTTTTTATTAATAGCATTGGTAAAACTTGATAATACAAAGGAAGTTGCCAGAGATTATTAAATAACTTTTAAAGAGGATAGGATTTAATTGTTTTTCTCAAAGTGGGTTCCAAAGAACCCTATTTCTGCAAGATACACTGCAAGTAAAACAGGTTCCAGAGATCAAAAAATAATGAGAAAGGTATATATACCCTAGCTCCTTCCTGAAAGTTCATAATGGATAAAAATATCCATTGCTGCTTTCATCCAGGATGTTCTGAAAATCCTGCAGTAAAGAAATTAGTATTTCCCAAATTTATTTCACCAAAGACTTTTTCCATCCTAATTTCTATTATCATCTCACAGACCCAACATTCAGTGGAATACACTTTGAGGAACACTGAACTATTTTTATGGTCATTCCATCCTCCTGCTGGGAAGGCTATTCCTAGCGTAAGTTTAAAAAGCTGATGGTCCAGAAAAAGTCATTTCTAACGGGTGACTATGTTTACAGCTATCATAATCTTCCTCATCAAAGACGAATTGTGAAGGGAAAGACATTCTTTCCTATACTAAGCAGGTTTAAGAAAGACAAAGGCACTAGGAGTGCCTGGCAGCTGGTTAGTAGCACTCAGGATGATGTAACGCTTCTTTCTGTGAAATCACAAACAACTAGCTGCAGTTTTTTGATGTCAGATCCGCTGCAAATCCCCCAATATATTAGAGAATAAGAGCTAGTTTGGGTTTTATCCCTCAAAGGATTTTTGACTCAAAAAGAACATACACATTATATGTTCCCATTAGAATTCAAAAGAATACCAGGCTTGATCCAAATACTAATTACATTTGAAGTTTGCTAATTTACATGTGGATGTATTATTAATTGGGAATTTTTTTAACGGAGACAGTTGTATCAGTAACAGAAAATACAACACCTAAACCCAAATACATGGAAGAACCTCACTTATACAGCAAAGGCCAGCAAATTACTGCCTGCAGGCCAAATCTGACCTTCTGCCTTTTCTGTAAATAAAGTTTTATTGGAACGCAGTCACATTCATACGTTTACGTATTGTCTATGACTGCTTTCATACTCTAATTACAGAATTAAGTTGTGACAGAGACAAGGGTAAGACACACAAAACCTAACATATCACTCCCTGATCCTTTGTAGAAAAAGTTTACTGACTCCTAGTTTGCAAAGGGTGTTGTGTGTATTGATAAATGCAAGGAGTCAGGGTTAGGGAATGGAGAGTTATCATGGGAGGATGTGGTTGTTTTGGACAGGGAATGTCTCTCTACAAAGATGACATTTGAGAGTAGACAGACCTGAAAAAGGGAAGGAAGCCAGCCCAGGAAAATCTGGGCAAGAGTTTTCTTGGCAGAGCTTCTCAACTTGGCATGTTTGAAAAAGAGCTGGAAATCCAGTGGGAGGAGAGTGACGTGAGAGACGGATGAGTGGTAGGAGACGTGGTCTTAGGGACAGACTAGATCGCAACAACTTCTTAGCCACAGTAAATTTGAATTTTGAGTAATAGAAAGGCTTTGAATTGTTTTGAGTCAGGAAGTAACATGAACTGACTTGTCTTAAAACAATCATTCTGGCTATTCTGTTGAAAACTGACTCCAGAGAGACTACTAAGAATGGAGTAGGGCAATTCCAAATTAAACAAACGAACAAAAAAACTAAGATATCTTTTCTACCATCAGACTACATAGATACTATTGATTAAACACTTGTCACCAGTAAATGCCATACATTAGAACAGTGGTTTCAACTCTGGTGGCACATTAAAGTCTCTCCAGTAGCTTTTAAAAATATCAGCGCTGGCGTCCACAAAGAGATTCTGATTTAATTTGATCAGAGTGGGGTGGGAGGATCAGTGTTTTGTTTAAAACTCTCTAGATTTCTCTGATGTCCAACCAGGACTGAGAACCGCTGCTTTAAAGAAAAATATCGAAGATGAAAAAAATGTCCATTTTATATGACAGCTAAGAGCAGATCAATATGCAACAAAAATTCTCCAGGAGTTTACTCTTCCTTGGAACTTTATAAGAATCTCAAAACTCTTCAGTGCTGTGACTCACTGGAAAATCAGATTGGAGACCCATTTGTCTGAAGCAAGCATAACTCTGCTCAGGAGCTGTGTCAGTATCAAATGGCCTTTTGAGATCCAAGGCAGCTTCTAGATTCTGTTATTTGAATTAATTTTTACTACATTTACAACCTGATGGCGTTTGTTGGCAGGGAATTTCATAGGTTGGGAGTTTTAAAAACAGTCATCAGCCAGACCATCCCCTAAAAGACAGTCACAGAGGCCCCTGCAGATCTGCCCACACAATGGTCCCCAGGAGCTAGTCACCAGAGAAATACAACAATGTGATCTGCTATACGTAAGCATGTGGACTTTCTGTGCCTCAGGCATAGCCATTACATGAGGTCATGTGTGCTGATGTGATTTGTTGAAAGAAACAAACATAGACTTAATCACAAGAAACGAGGCCTTATTACTTAATGTGAAAATGATTCAGTTGGCTCAGATCATGTGTGAGATAGAATTCTGTGTTTTGACTATGAAAAAATAAAAGACATATTTCAACGTTTGAAAGATGCTCAATTGACTAAAATATTCACCAGCATGTCCTGGAAGTATAAGAAATCAATGTGGACCTAAAAGAAAGCCACAGCATGTCTAATGAGAACCAGGCAGTAGGCCTTAAAATACACTATCGCTCCTCCATCTCTTTCCCCTGTTTTTGCTTCACCTTGATTAATGTTTTCATTCAAGGAAAAACTGAGTGTTTGCTGGAGCCTTAAGTTCTCAACTTGTCAACTTGAGAAACAGTAGGAATGGTGTCGACGAGAGGAAGAGGGTAAAAAGAGGTGGGGGCTATGTAAATTTTGAGGACAAAGTAGAAGTTCACTAGGCTATCAGAGTTTTGGAAAATCTTCAGGAGATGACTGAAAACTATTTTAATGTGTTGGGGCACATGCCTCAAGATGATCAACTCAAAAACTTTGTGACTCTAAATTAAAACATATTCTCTCAAAGTGCGCATTTTAATATACGTTTTTAGAAATGCAGGTTTTTATAGACTATTTTATCAAGAAACCAAGAGCTGGGTCACATCACGCTGCTTTTCCTCCCAAAAAAGTATAAAGATATAGGGAAATTTCCTTTTTCAAGCCTTAAATTTGTGAGCATCCAGTGACCAAATACATTCTCACATTTCTGGTGGTATGTGAATTTCTTGAAAATATTCCATTCATTTTGGCAATGTGTCAAATAAATAGGTCCTTATAACATCAAACATCTTTTCCATGGCGCTGGATCTTACAAGACAGAGCCATGGAGCAGAGCGCTGGGAAAATGCAATTTGCTCCTCAGCTTGTCTGTTTCCTGCATTGTCCAGTTGCTGTGGGTTAAAAAGCTGCCTAAAGAATAAAAAAGTGTTTTAGTTACTCCTACAAGAATTTTTAAATTTTCAAAGCCCCAATTGTCTAGATAATGACATTAAAAGGAAAAAGAAGTCTAAGAAGATCTGTTTTGGGGGGAGACTCTGTAAAAATAATGAAGAAAAGGGACAGTCCTTTTGGAGTACAAACACGGTTTCTCATTTCGAGGACTAGTACTGATAGGTAACTGAATTCTGGACAGTAAAATTCAATAAGATGTGACCTTCAAGGAAGCCTCAAAGCCTGCTGAAGTCGTACAATAAGGCAAATTCAGGAGGAGAAGTCTCTTTTTCCAATTTATCTCTACAGAGCACAATATATTTCCTGTGTACATTTGGACAGTATGAGAAAAAAAATAGAATAGGAAGAAAGATACCTGGATTCTGGTGCCCGCTTCCCATTAATCAGTTTGGGGGAGGTAATTGTTAGGTCTGTAGGCCTAAATTTCCTCATTTATGATTAAGAAAATTGTACTAAAGCTCTAAAATTCCTTAGCTGTATTTCTTTCTTGGTAAACTTCACATCTGTACTCCTTTGTTGAGTTATCAGAATATGTATAGATTAGTTTCCTAGGGCTGTATAACAAAGAATCACAAACTGCATGGCTTAAAACAATAGAAATGGATCTTCTTACAGTTCTGGAGGCCAGAAGTCTCAAATCAAGATGTAAAAAAAGTTCATGTTCCCTCTGAAGGCTCCAGGGAAGAATCCTTCCTTGCCTCTTCCTGGCTTCCGGTGGTTATCAGCAACCCCTGGTGCTCCCTGTCTTGAAGATGCATCATTCCAATCTCTGCCTCCGTGGTCACCTAGTCTTCTCTGCTATGTGTTTGTCTGTGTCCAAATCTCCCTCTTCTTATAAGGATACCAGTCATTGGATTAAGGCCATCCTAATTCTGCATGACCTCGTTTGAACTTGATTACGTCTGCAAAGACCCTATTTCCAGATAAGGCCACATTCACAGGTAGCAGGGATTAAGACTTGAACACACATCTCTTGAAGAACACAATTCAACCCACGACAATGTGTCTTAAACTTTCCAGCTACCTAAGACTGTGTTTAAGTATGAAATAATCAGAACATTCAGTCTCTGGTCTATATTTCACACCTGTTTGTTTATAGGTCCAATTCATCAGCCTAAAAATTCAAGTATAGTGGCTGGCCCCGTGGCCGAGTGGTTAAGTTCGCGTGCTCTGCTGCAGGCGGCCCAGTGTTTCGTTGGTTCGAATCCTGGGCGCAGACATGGCACTGCTCATCAAGGCACATTGAGGCGGCGTCCCACATGCCACAACTAGAAGGACCCACAACGAAGAATATACAACTATGTACTGGGGGGCTTTGGGAAGAAAAAGGAAAAAAATAAAATCTTAAAAGAAATATGTGTTTAAAAAAATTCAAGTATAACCTCAAAAAATAGATTTATTGGCAGAGAGAAAACTCACCTCAGTTTTTAGTAAACAAAACTCAGTCTACTCCAGCTCACTATTACTACTTTGACAATTTATCAAATATTGCTTTATATTTTTTATTAAATGCTTCAGAAATTATGTCTTGAATCCCCAAGTCTTAAAAGGGATTATATTTTTTATTCCTCCTTCATCTGGAATGGTTTCTTACATACCACAGAAACTCCACAATGACTCAGTTGATAGAACATCACAGTAGTAAGGGAATTCAGTTTCATCCTGCCAATACTTACCCAAAGTCCTCAGCCGCATCATCCACCTGTCTGTCTCTCTCATTCTCCCTTATGCCCACATGCACGTGTGTGCACACACACTCACACACATACTTGCTCAAACGTGCTCAATATTTACTCTCATGTCTGCAAATTTTTACAGCTTCAAAGAAAATACTAATAAATTTTGTGAATTGAGAAGGGGAAACTAAAATTACTGGTTTCCTATGTGTATGTTTAAAATCTAGAGTAGTGACATCTTGGATTATGGAGATCTATTTTGTGAAAAAAGAAGTGGCTTAGAAGTCATTATTCTATCTCAACTCTCTTGCTAGCTAGTTAAGGGACCATTATTTGGAATATCATACTCATCTGTAAAACTACAGAATTAAAATTAGAGTTTGTCATCAAATCCATGATCTATAGAAACTTCCACTTTTCTTTCTCCATCCAATAAACACAAAGTGTTTGGGGAAAACTTCATCATTTTTTTGTATTTGTTCCCAGAAAAGTGATTTTTTTTTTCTGAGCTAACAGAACATATCTTGTAAAATTTATAAGACCAAAGTACCCTGACATCATACATAATTGAAGATAACAACCTGCATGTCATTGCATAATCTCGTTTCAGTCTGTTGTTTTAGTGATAAAACAAAAATCAGTTTCTTGCCATTTTGAGGGAAGAAAGCTTAAGAGTCACGCAACTTATAATTGGATTTATCATTTTGATGTTTGACAATTAATAGGAAAAACTGACTTGGTTGTTAACTCTTCACACATGGGATGGGCATTTGTGATTGGTTTATGTAAGAATAGCTCTTCATCCAGGACTTTTTCTGACCTGTAGCTACCTTAATAGAAATATTCTCTGTGGAAATGTGACACTCCTCAGCCCCTGGAGTGGCAAGTCCAAAGATTTCTTTCGCCACGTCCCTCAAGCCTTGCTGGGCATCCTTGCCCTAGAACACTCTCACACAATTTGGGCAGTGAAACTTACCTCTTTGTTCAAAGAGCAAATAGAGTCATGGGTCAAATCATTCTTTCAAGTTCCTCTCTTCTCCCCACAAATGTTCATGTCTTTTCACGAATTCTTCCTTTCAGCCATAATGGAATGGGAATCTCACCTCCCTCCCAATGCCAACACCTTCAGCTGTGTTCTGGATCCCATCCCTTCTACCTTCTCAGCTTGGCTTCTTCAATTTCCCCAAATTTCTATGCTGTCAACAACTTTTCCCTCTCCTGGCTCTTTCTCTTCAACTTATGAATTAGATTTAGCCTCTCCATCTTTGAAAAAGGAAAAGAAAAAAAAGGAGAGGTGAGGCAGGGTGGGGCGGGGTAAGGAAAGGAATCTGCGCCAATTGTACATAACCAAATAGCCATGAACGCATTTTTTCTTCTCAGTCCTGCTTTTTGTAAGGCCAGTCTAATATCATTGTCTTCATTTTCTCTCCTTCTGTTTACACTTCATGTGATTCTGTCTTACAACTTCACTAGTCTCCTGGAACTACTCTTATAAATGTCGCCAGCCAGCTCCTAGTTGCCAAAATTAAAAAGCATTTGAATCTTTTTCTTGCATTTTCGTGGAGGCACTTCACACCCTTCATTACCAATATCTCTTCCTGTAGGTGAAAGAGATTTTCCAGCCCTGAATGGTATAAAGCAAAGATCAACCTTAAAATTGATTCAGAGCATTGCCTTTCTTAGGGAAAAGAACTGAACATTTCTCTAGTAATGTTTAATAGAA